>NW_025110137.1:271958-305358 GCF_011392965.1 Frieseomelitta varia
GAACTGAGCATTAAATTATTTCGATCTTTAAACTTTAAAAAATGTCAATTGCAGATGAAACAACTGTAAAATAATTCGACGTCATTTTCGAATATACTTTTTAAGCTAAGAAGTGATATTTTTCAATTGTAAAAGAATCAAACAATCAAGGTTGTCGACTCGTCGAAAATGAAATTTTATGGAATCGTCGAGCCGCCGAGCAAGATATTTATTTAAAGAAAAAAAGATCTAATAAATAAATGAAGATCTAATAGATAAATATAGAAGTTGCACTTGATATCGTCGGGGAAAAAGTAAACGAGCATCGATTGTATCGACGGAAATCACCGTCCTTAACCGTACAAAACGTCCATGGCTCGTGATTCTCGAAGCTATTCTCATATCACGTAAATGGATATAACTTTCTACTAACGACCAGCTACGCACCGCGATATCGGGCCATGATTTTCTATCGTTGCATAAGCTGTAATAAGGTTGACGTAATAGGATCAGAAAAAGGTATTGGTCCAAATGCTGCGAAGCACAGCACGAAAGTTTGACAAAAAACTCACATTTCACGCTTCGATAAGTTTCATTACTCACAATCGATACATGTCATTCGATGTTCTTCTATGGTAGAAAAACTAGGGAGGGGAAAATTGCGGAATTTCATGATCGAACGATGTTGTAATCGTGTTGTTTGCTTTGGAAAAGGGGCGTGATACGCATCTGACAAGTTACAATCACCAATGAAAGTATATAAACTTGCAATAATTAGATTAATTAAATGCGACTTTAGTGTTTCAGCTAGCAAAGAAGAGTGATCGCTCTCAGCTCAAGAAGGATTCGGGCGTTCAGATCATTTTGAGCAAATATTCATAAAATAATATTTTGAGCAGTGAATTAGAGATTTTTTACAAATCGTCATTAAATTTCATTGTTGCACTTTTAATTTTATAAAGCATTGATTGATTGATTGACTCTTGCCCTTTTGAAGAGTCTATTCTAATCTATTCTAATCTATTCTAATCAAATGTTAATCAACCTGAATTCATTATGATTTGCATGTATGAATTTAGAGATCGATTGTTTTCTTAGTTTTGTAATTCGGACAGTAACGATAGATGAGCCAAAGGAAACTAATTTTTTCTTACTGTTTCATCATTTTTATTATTATATATCTTCTTCAAATATTATTGTTAAAGAGCAATATTGTTACACAGTCCTAAAACAATTCAAATTACGTCAATGAAATTATTAAGAAGAAATATTAAATCTAAGTTTAAATTTAAATAAATATTTAAGTATAAATGTAAATAAATATTTAAATACAAGTGTAAATAAATATTTATTTACATTTATACTTAAATATTTAAATATAAGTGTAAATAAATATTTAAATATAAGTGTAAATAAATATTTAAATATAAATGTAAATAAATATTTAAATATAAATTTATGAAGAAATTAAATTTTTTAATACTTCGTTATATACATACATTTATACTACATACACTTTTCTCGAAACTGACATATTACATACACTATATATACAGTTATGTATCCATACTTCCAAAACTGACCTTTGGATGCACTAGGAAAGGACTTAGTATATTATAGCCCTTCTTGCATTCAACGGTACAATTGTGCCCAACACAGGTTACAAAAGAAAAAGAGGGAATTCGATAAAGTTTGAAGCATGTCGAAAGAGCAGAGCCATTAAAGTACGCACTTGTTCCATTTCTACTGCTTCCCAGCGAATAACGACAAATGTGGTACTTTGTGGCTCAAAATTTAATACCGGAATCGCTTGTGACATACGCAGCGCGTTATTGCATTCCACGTCGTCGGACCTTGACTTCGTCCAAGAATATAGTTCTCGATTTATGAGAAGTAGGCGCCGCGACAGAACACCATTGGAATTTCACTGGGAATTTTAGTTGCCATTAAACAGCAAAAAGGAAAAAAAAAAAGAAAAAAGGGAACGTCTATTCAGTTACATGTCCGCTTTCTTGTCCGCGTTGCGTATAACCAGCCATGGAATACCAGTAGCCTCGACTCAAACAATCCAGTTTCTTGGAAGTTCTTTCATGAACGTTTTAGGGGTGGTAGACGATCGCCTCGAATCAATGGAAAATAAATCCTTCCTTCTTAAAGTCGATGAACGAGGCGAATCGTTCCCAATGATATTTAATGGGGGGGAAGAGTTTCGAGAAACGGTCGTGTCCAGTCTGTGAAAAAAATTAATCGGCGACATTCAATACGCGAAATAAGACACATTGAGACGAGATCGATTTATCTGGGATTCAAGTCCACGATCAAATTTCTTTGCAATTGAAAACTCATTGCCATTGTCAATGTACTTTCGTCTATCATCATTTCGTCTATGTTCATGTCATTATGGAATTTTGATTACAACCTAATTGTTCGTACGAACGTACATAACACGTAGAATATTACATAAATATATAACACGTGTTGAAACCATGCAATTTCTTAAAAACTAATTTTTGAAAAAAGAATGGCGTCTAAGGAGAGATTTATTTCATTCAAGTATCATACTTTGGATGTTTCAAATATAGTTTTGTACCTTTCGTATGACATTTTATTTAATTTCTTATAAATATACAAGACACCACGATCTAACTGTAATTACCAAAAAATATTTTTGTTGATTACTCTCGCGTTATTGACGAATTTTATAACAAGAAAGTAGTTGAAACAAACAGGTGAACTTTAAACCGGGCGCGACCTTGACAGCCAAGTGCATCGAAATAAAACGTAGGAAAGTAGCGTGGCGAGTCGCGGGCTTCTCTTTTTCTCAATGGGCGTTTTTCAAACTAATTAAAGCGGATATTAAATCACTTCTGCGGCACACACCCATCGGTTTCACTGACGTACGACCTATTAATTAACGTTTCCGATGCTGCAGAATATTACTTGCTCCTTCGTACCCTGGGCACTGAAGATTCCAGCGATATTTCTCTGATTGGATACCGAAACTTCAAAGGGGAAACTTCACAGCTCTTATATGAAATAACAGTTTTACGGATTGTAAAAATTGTTAATTGCAATAAAGCTATCGCGCTCGTGCATTGACACAAAAGCGTTGCAAAATATGATCCAGTTGTTACATTCTTGAACGCGTTGCAACATTAGAAACGTGTACTAACTAATATTACACAGGGTCAACACTGTAAAACCGCAATGACGTAGTAGCGCTCTTAATCTCGAGGACTTGATTCTTGTGTGTGAACAACTAGCTATATATTTCACTTTTCTTTTTTTTAAACAATTTTTTTTTTTTATTTTCAAGTCGAGATGTAAGATCACTTTGAATCAGTAATTCAATTATTTTCTTTAGATCTTTTTACACACGCTGTTACATGATTGAAAGATTTTGATTGTCCACGTGAAGATTAACAATTTCTGTAATATTCTGGTCTTTTGCCTCGAAATTTACGTTTTATTTTTAATTAACGTAATTTTTGGTGACAGAATATTTTTAGACTGTGCAAAAGTTTCAAGTACTGGAGCTTCAAATTTACTTATATTGTATAATTATAGAATTTTGATTATCGATGTAAAGATTTAAGCTTATTATATTAAGGATTCTCAGGATTATTTTATTTTTTATATAATTAAATTTCTCATACGTAATTGTTATTTATAGTTAAATTTTAAATAAAAAAGAAATAGTTTTATAAAATAGTAATATATGATATTTATATCATTTATATATATCATTTGTATTAAAAAAAATACAGAATGATTAAAAAAATAAAGAAATAAAAAATATACTTTATATCAATTTTAAAAAATATTATACATTTATATCAAATATTTATAAATTAATTTGATCAAACTCAGCGACCTGCTTTTCCAAATTTGTACAATTCCTCGTCCCAACATTTTCATTCACACCTTCATACATATTTTACCAGTGTTTCCTTTACTAAGAGAATTTTAGATTACGTAAAATCTTTAAATATCAAAGCTCGTTGAATTTGAATTATCCTCAATTTTCCAAAATCTCAGTTCCATTTCCGTGAAGCTTTCACTGCAAGTTTTAACCTCTTTTGTCCCAGAAATTGCAACACTTTCAGTTTCAAATATATTTAAATGTAACCCAGGCAAAACAAATGATAAGTATATTACTTCTTAATAATAATAACAATAATTTAAGCAATAATTAGTTAACTAATAATTAGTAATAATTTAGTTGACTAATAATTAGTAAATAATTCAGTTAACTAATAATTAGTTAATCATTTCTATCCAGTGATGTCGTACCGACGAGTTTAAAAAGAAAGTTATTTTTGTTTTAATTATATTTATTAAAAATTATTATTATTTAAGATTTTTAATTACAATAGAATTTACATATAATTTTTATTTTATATATATATATATATATATATATATATAGATTATGATTATGTTTTATATTTTTAATATTTATAGTATGTGAAAGAATTTTAGGATTATTATTATTAATTAGTATAAATTATGAATTTAGTCATCAAAAAATAAAATTTTTAAATTTAATATTTTAAAATGATTGAATTAGTTTTCAGAATTTATTTAACAATAATAATTCATTTATTTGATTTTATTATTTTAAGAAATTTAATTTACTTAATTATAATTTCATTTTTTTTAATTTTAATATGTTAAATTGAAGAATAGTTTTTTTAAACTTTAGTTTAAATTATTATTCCAATGGATTAATTATTATAACAATTTTAATTTTTAGAATTATTATTACAAATTTAAATTTCATTAATTTGAAAAATTATTATATACGGTTCGGTCGCTCGTTACGGTCCGCGAACCAGTTGCCAGCGCAAGGGGTTGAGAAAGTTTATGAAAAAAATTCCAAATATTTACAGCTTGCTCCTACTTCTCCTTCAACAACCACGAAATCTCAATTTTGCCCGCGCGAACACGCTAATTAGCCACGAATCACGAGATTCGTCGTCGCCCTTTGAAAATCCGCAAAATCCGCAAAAATCAGCATTTTCACGACGAAAGGAGATATTCCCTCTCGCATGCAGCGCGGTCTCGAGGATTCGCGAGGGAAAAAGGAAGGGGCGCATCCGACAAAGGAAGGAGAGTGAATCCCTCGGGAGGCACGGCACGAGTGGGTCAGTGACGTCGGGCACGGGACAGCGTGCATATCGAAGGAGGAACGACGAGAGGAAAGGGGCCAGTGGCCCTCCTCGAACGATCTTCGCTCGAGGGGGAGCTCGATGCGCGCGCGAGCGAGCGAGAGACGCGGCACGGCCGCGGGCGAGTTGTATAATATGAACGCGCCCGGCCGCGGCGCAGTTTCGGCAGGCTATAATCAATTCTGATTGCAGTCCGGCATCGCAGCGCGATCCACCGTCCCGATAGCTGAGAAAAAAGTTCGCGCTTCCAACTACCGGTCGAGAGGGCCGAGAGGGAGCAGCCACCCGGGTGTTGCTCTGCGATCGCGAAACGGGGAAAGTAGTTCGAGAAAGAGAGAGAGAGAGAGAGAGAGAGAGAGAGAGAGAGAGAAGAAAAGGGACAGTGTCGGAGAGAAGGTTGGAAAAGCATGGAAACGAAGAGAGATTTTAGAAAACAGGCGAACAGCAGAGGGGCTAGAAATGAAGCATCGAAGCAGTGTTGCGAATTTAAATTAATTTGTGGCAGTGGAATTATTAGCTCTTAGGGCGTTACTTTTAATATCGTCTCAACTGATTGATTATGACAGATTGATTTTGTAGACAGTTGTTTACTGTTCTATTAGGTTTATTCTTTTCTACTAGAATTTTCTTCAGGTTGTACATACCGTATAATATATATATATAAAGCAAGTCCTTGAATGTCGTCACCAATACCAACATATATATGCAACTTTCACACTTTGACACGATTAACATATACGCGTGTAGGTTGATAGTTATATTATCTAAAAGAAAGGAAAACGAAGATTTTACAATCCTAATTTCAATAGGTGTACTGGTTGGTCCATTCAACCTCTTGCCACGCACGTCGAGAATTTTTTATCCCAAAATTGCAACGTTTTCTCAGTTTCAAGTATATTTAAGTAAAAAAAAAAAAAAAAAAAAAAAAAAAAAAAAAAAATAGGCAAAACAAATAATAAATTTATTACTTCTTAATAATTTCCGGTGATGTCGACGAGTTCAAACAGAAAACGACGTATTATCGTATACGGTTCGGTCACTCGTTACGGTCCGCAATCAGTTGCCAAGGCAATCTAAATATCTTGTCGAATCGTGATGATACAGAAAATATTTTTCGTCTGACGCGAATGGTGTCCAAAAAGGCCGACAAGTGATATGTTACATTACATTATGTCATATTAATCTGAATTCCTTTTATACATACATATAAAATTATTAGAGAGGAGAATCCGTGAACTATTTGTCCCGCAATAAGTTTATATATCTAAACTCTCCTAAACTAAATCTCCAGTCTCCTGCACGTCAACAGAAAACGTCGAAGGAAACTTGAAAATTGAAAATTCAAGAACGAATCGACTTTTCTCCCGAAATTTTCTGAGTTGGTCCTCTTCACTCTCACGCGCGCCTCACGCCGAAATTTAGAGCGTCGAAACAAAGACCGAGTGCTCGGAAAAAAGAGTAAAAGAGAAACGAGACAGGCCGGGGTAAAAACAGAACCGAGTTATTTTATTTATCGGTTGGTCAGCAGCCAGCCTGGCTACGCCTTCGAAGTCTCTCTCGCAAGCTGAGTCCGTTCGACACACGGGAGGAAAGAAGATAGAAGAGAGAAGAGAGAAGAGAAGCCAGGTCCAGACGGTGGCTGAAGTCTCCTCTCTGGTTCTTCGGTTCTCCTCCGCCATCGAACGGTTCGGGGAACGACGGAAGAATGCATCCATCGGTTGTGCATCGGTGCAACAGCAACAAGAGCGAGAGAGCGAGCGAGCGCACCTGCTTCTTACGAGACAACCCTTTTTTCCTTGTTCTTTCTGCCCTCGTCTCTCTCTCTCTCTCTCTCTCTCTCTCCAGGCGACGTATGTATGTACGTACGTTCGGTTCGTGCGTTCTTTTCCACTCGGCTCGAACAGCTCCCGGCTCTTTTTCTCTTTCACTGCGATGTGTCGCGCGAGCGTCCGGCCCCATTAGCAGTTGGACGAGCCATCATTCAATAACGCTCTCAATGCCTGTGCGACCGTGTCTCTCGCGTGTACACTGTCCATGTGCAGTCGACACGCGTGTCGTCGTACGACTGATCGCCGTGCACCAGTTCCTCTCAACCGGGCCGCTGTCGACTCGCGATCGAATTCGGTTTTTTTTTTTTTTTTTTTTTTTTTGGTTCTTCGTCGCAAACACAAGTTCCCCGAAAAAGTCGAACTTTCTGTTCGATTTTCGTCAAAAATAGTCCTTTCTTCCTTCCGTCGACGTTCGTCAACTGGAGAAATTGGCGGGATGAATTTTTAAAGACAATTTTTCTCGTGACATTGTCTTGGCCTTGGGGACCAATATGGCTCTGTGAGTGATTGGTGGTGTACGTTTGGAATAGTAGAACTGTATTGGAAATATTTCGTAAATTTCATGAATCGTAAAATTGAACGATTCACGAGGAATTATTTACTTGAACGAGATTTTTAATTAATCTCTGTCGAGTGAATTCCATTTACCAGAATGTGAACTCTCGTTATGTGACATATCATATATTATATTATTATGTTTTACATGTCACATCAACAATGAATGATAGATACACGATTCAGATTAAATGCACGTGCGTTTGATACACGAAGTCAATTAAATATTAGAGATCAGTCTTTCTGTACGTTTGAAGTTAATTATAATTAAGAGGTAGTTAGGATGAACAATGATGTCTATTGGTAATATCGATTCTACGTAACAAAGATTTTGTCATCGCTGGTAATGTAAATTTAATATAATATAAATTTGGGATCTAACTTTGGGATTTACAAATTGATCGCTTTGTTATTAATCAAACGGAACTTTGGAAAAAATGATAATTTTCGTGGTTATCAAAAATATCAAAGAGAATTGAACAAGACAAATCTTGTCTTAGTACGAAAATACTTCAAAATCTATCATTTATTTCATTTCATTTCTGTTTTAACTCAGTGCAAACTGGCTATTTTCAACTCAGATTCACGATTGTGAAATTCGATTAATCAGATTCGAACTAATCAGATAGCATTTAACTTCAGCGCCGATTAATTTTCTCTAATAAAATAAAGTCCAAGATATGGCAATATGACAGTTTGAAAAAAATGTGTTGTTAGAAATATGTTGGATAAGGTCACTCATTGTCAGTGAATCCTGGAAGAAGACGCAGTATGCAAAAATGAAGATATTACTCATAATCAAAGAGAATATTTTCGTTGCTTGCTATAATCTTCATTCAAAAATCTTCTAACAAATCTGCATATCATTTGAAGTTAATTAGTTTAATTAAAAGATAGTTAAGATGAACAATGATGTCTATTGATGTACTATCGATTCTATATAACGAAGATTTTGTTATCGCTGGTAATATAAATTTGGAAAGATCCAACTTTAGGATTTACAAATTGATCGCTTTGTTATTAATCAAACGGAACTTTGGAAAAAATGATAATTTCCGTGGTATCAAAAATAAATTTCTGTATTAGAATCAATAGTAAGCGAAACCTTTTTTACAATTCCTCATTCACTTTCTTAGAATTAGCAGAAACTGAGTCACGAAACGAACGATGTTGTTAATTAACAACGAACCGTTAATCGACTTTCTTCTGTCACAAGAGAGTTTAAAAGTCGGTGACACGTCGCGAAGATATTAAACAATCTCTAAATAAACAGGGGATCCATATGTACACATCGAAGGTCTGCAATTTAAGTTGGCCAGACGTGAGTGACAATGCTGAGGCGTAATCGGTGTCGGAATTATGTGCGTCTGATTACCATTTACGTTTCGTATCTTAATTTCAAACGGATCAACGCTAAACATATCGTCTGATTGTGTATATAAACATATCCTCTGTTGTTCGTTCGATGCGTAAAATCGTTTTAATTGAATGTTTGCTGCTCGACAAAGAGGATTAAAATATTCTGTTTAATTCTTGGACTTTATTACGGATATTATCCAGATGGCAAAATATATACTCGGGTAAAATGAGATTTTCTTAATATTACTGAAGCAACAAAAAGAGGATCATTTTCCACGGAAATGAGGCGTACATATTTTTAAGTTTTTTTTTAAGTGTAATTGCACAAGAGAGAAATCCAATTGTGATGAAATGGAAATTGGTATTTAGTGAACAGAATTCGATACCATAAGTTTTTAAATACTGAGACTATAGAAATGTAAAACAAATGAAAATATAAAAATTACAATTAGAGTCTTGCAGAATTTTTGAAATTATTCACTTGGCAAAAAATCATTGACGTGAGAGTCAAATGTCCTGAATTTTTAAAACTGTTCATTTCTGTGAGAAATTCAGTGGAACTCCGCTGGTATCAATTTGTCGGGAAACAAATATTTTCTGCCAAATTTTCCCCTCTATTATTAATGATTTTCCATTCGTATAATAAAAGTTCAAAGATCCAGGAAAAGTCCATTTAATCGGATAATTGATTAAAATTTAGCTTGAATAAATAAAATCCGTAAATAGAGTTCTAATGCAACTTTCATTTTCAACTAGTAATAGCAGTCTACAATACATGAAATATTATTAGTTTGTTGCAATTTTTTTTGAATAAAAAATATAACTGTGTATATAACATGAAATATTATTAGTTTATTGTAATTATTAGTTCTCCTCAGTTAAAATTATCATACTACATATACATACATACATACACATATATATATAATATTTTAATTTAGTAGTAAGATTTGTAAATTATCTTTCTCTTTTTAACAGAAAATATAATCGCGCATGCAACGTGAAATATTATCATAGTTATTTTTTATTCGAATGTTGCTATTATACTTGCAAATGGCGGGCAATGGCGATTAATTTTCATCCGAACAAAGCGACGATGGTTTTACGGTCATTCCCTCTTATTGCGGATTCAATATCGCGCGTGCACACGCGTGATTTATAATACTGATTAAATCCTCCGTATTTATCATTTTGCCACTGTCGGCACGTGTGTAACCGGTTCTCGCTCACGTAGCTTTTCGACAAATTTCGTAAAACCGACTACGACCGATTTCGTTGAATCGCAATGAGCCAATTATGTGGCTGCATTATTAAACGGAATTTTTACTTATTCCACGTCAACAAGGCCGATTATTGCTATCAAAACCTCTTCACGAAATATTAACCTGTCAAGATTACTTTTATAATATTGTACTTGATATTCAATTTAAAAAGTAAAATGTTTTCATTATTTTAACGTGTTAAAATTGTTCTAAAAAATTACTTTGGCTAAATTTAACTGAATTACTAGCAAAATTACTTTTCATAACTGTGTTTAACATTTATTTATTTATAACAGTAAAATTGCTCCACGATAATATAAAGATTAATTTATCAAATTACTTTTGTAATATTGTTTTTGGTACTAAATTTAAACTAAACTGTTAAAATTGCTTTAAAAACTATTAACCTACCAACATTACTATTTGCATCATTGTTTTTGATTATTTAATTTAAAAAGCAATATATTTACTGCTATGATTTTAATCTATGCAAAAATTGTATTACAAGATATCAATCTACTAAAATTACTTTTACAACTTTGATATTAAATTCAGAAAGCAAAATTTTTGTCATTTTAATTTGCTAAAATTACTTTGCAATATATGTTAACACTATGATCTATACGCTACTGTATTATATTCTATACCAGCGCTAGTAACTGATGACATTGTTGTGGCATCATGTTTTTTTTTGAGCAGTTCGTGATCAGAAAATGAATTATGATAATATTCAAATATATATGTTTATTCATATTCGTTGATTTAGTATTTTAATATCTTCGTACAGATTCATAGTTCGTTCTCTTACATTAAATCTCATTTTGTACATTATTATTATAAAACTTGTTGCATTTGTACATTATTATAAAACTTGTTGATTCTGAATGAAACATCGTATCAAAGTTCGTATCGTTGCACTGTTAACCAACAAAAATTAAAGTATTTAAATAATTATTATTTAAAAGTATTAAGGTATAATAAATATTAAAGTATTTAAATAATTATTATTTAAAAGTATTTAGGTATAATAAATATTAAAATACTTAAATAATAATTATTTGAGTACAATAAATATTAAAATTATATAACTACTGCAATATTTATTGTAATTAATTAATACTGTAAAATACTTTTAAATAATTATCATTTAAATTATTTAATAAATATTTAATAAATATTAAAATATTTAAATAACAATTATTTAAAAGTATTTAGGTATAATAAACGTTAAAGTATTTAAATAATAATTATTTAAAAGTATTTAAGTACAATAAATATTAAAATCATTTAAATACCTTAATATTTATTGTAATTAATTAATATTGTAAAATACTTTTAAATAATTATTATTTAAATTATTTAATAAATATTAAAATATTTAAAGTAAAAATTATTTTTACAACGTTGTACTTCGACATTAAACGTAAGCAACTACGTTTCGCAAACGTTCTCCGATCATCACACGCGATTTCGTGTGTACTTCGAGAAACTTTTCAATTATACCTGGCTGTTACGTTAATTTCAAGAATACAGAGTGAGGCACGAGTTGCTCAATCGAGTTTATTTCAAAACTGTACGACTTTTGTTACGGCCGCGACACATTTCGACATCCGGCCACGCTTCTGGGGTAACATCATTATCGATAAGATCAAAGAAACCCGGTCTACTCGAGTTTTCAGTGGAAAGTAACCTGTCAAGTCGGTCAGTAGCGCTACACGTTTCTACGACAATCAGGTGTCGGACTTGGATGTGTAACTTTAGAGGTACTCTTAAACCCTCGACCAACGAAGAAAACAGACGAGTATGCTTGATGTCAATAATCTTAGTAAAGACACGTATAAGTTTCATTCGAGCGGCGGTAATTTTAAAATAAATATAAGTATTCCGTAACGGGACTCTTCAAATATTGCCTCGAACGTTAGAAAAATTTGAAAACTCGCTTTTAGAGGTACGCTCGTCTCTCAAACGAGACACTGACACGCAGATATCGTTTATTGATGCAAAAACGAAGAAATTTAGAAAATTTATTTTTCATAATGGAAGCACTTAGAGATAGTAGATAATAAGCATTCAGAGAATTTTTAAATAAATATTTAAAATTAATATTTAAAATTAATATATATTTTATGTTAAAATTTATATTTATAAAAAATATTAAATATATTAAATATAAAAATTTATATTTATATTAATTAAATATTAAATATTAAAATTTATATCTATATTAAATATAAAATATTAAATATTAAAATTTATATTTATATTAAATATTAAATATAAAAATTTATATTCATATTAATTAAATATTAAATATATTAAATATTAAATATTGAAATTTAAATTTATATTAAATATAAAATATAAAATATATTAAATATTAAAATTTGTATCTATATTAAATATAAAATATCAAATATTAAAATTTATATTTATATTAAATATAAAATATATTAAATATAAAAATTTATATTTATATTAAATATTAAATATTGAAATTTAAATTTATATAAAATATCAAATATTAAAATTTATATTTTACACTAAAATTTTTAAATAAATATTAATATTATTTGAGGAGTATCGTGTGTTCTTTTAAGTTTCTAAGAATTTGAGCGAGTGAGATGCACAATGAGTTGGATCCTTATTGATCGTAACACAACGTGTTAAAGGGCTCTATATTAGGATATTAACCTTAACGAACTTCATCGTATGGCGACCTACTTACATCTCTCCGGCAGCACATGTAATACTGACTTGATTAACGATCTCGAATGGAGTATAATAATAATACATCTGATACTTAATCGCACTATTGCTCATTTGCAACGCGTAAAATAACCTCGAGGTCTAAATGTGGTGTCTTCTTAAACTAGGTACCGTCTGTCGGTGCAGTTACTCATTCTACTGCGCTCGCGTTCGTCTTCAATTAAAGTACGACCTCTTGTAAGCGCGCAGAAACATTCAAATGTTCAAGCGTTTAAACATTTGGACATTTGAAAATTCAAATGCCCGAGCGTTTCAATACTCAGAGAGTCGAAGATTCAAAATGTTAGATACTCAAAGGTTTGAAGATTGAATGATTGAATGATTCGAAAATTCAGATATTCAAAGATTCAAACGCTCAAACATTCAAAGAACATCGAATATTTCAATGATTTAAAAATTCAATGATTTAATGATTCAAAGGTTCAAAGTGTCAAACGTTTAAAGCTCCAAATATTTAGAAAATTATTTGACTATCGAGATATTCTCAGAAGCACCTAAATATTAACTGAATTTTTGAATATTTCAATGTTTTATTTATTGAACGAAATTTCAATAATCCAAGCATTTCCAAGTATTTGAATATTCAAACGTGTTGAATTACAATCAAATCTCACAAATCTCCAACTTCGACTACGTATTTTAACTTCAAGCTTTTCGGAATATTCTTCAAAATATTCTTTAAAATCACCGCGATTAACCGAGACGAAACGAACGTTTTTCGCAATTGCAAACGATTAACCGATTAAGAACCAAGTAATGTCAATTTCTTCAAATTTAGTAAAATTATTGAATTTACGTGGAGGACGGAACCGCGAAGAAAAAAATCAATTTCATAGCTATCGTACGGTACAACTGTGTTCGAATACACCGAGGGTCACTCTCATTTATTTGGATAATAAGATGATACAGAACAGAAGGTGAGCAATCACGAGCTGATACATCTGAGATTTAATATCAACTGACTCGTATAAACAAAGTTCCACTGCGTCCAAGAAATACCGTTCAATAGTCAGACATTCAAATCAGACAAATTCATGTTTCCCACGAAGGTAAAAATGTTCGTCTCGCCAACTATCATCATGTATAGCTCACTTTGGATATTATTGGACATACAATTGTAAAAAAAAAAAAACCATCAAGCTCCACTATGTGGATGTACAAAAATCTGCTCGTAACATTGGCACAGCGTGATGAAAAGGGATTGCAAGCGAGACGTTGCAAAATTCTACGCAAACGTAGAACGCTGGTCCTCGTCAATCAGATGAAAACGGCGAGACGTTTCGTTGCGAGTTTCGAATTTCAAAATGGCAATCGTCCCTGGACGTATGTGTCGTTACGCGCGCGTACGTACACGATAAATCCAATTAGGACGAGCGCGAGCAGCAACGATTATCGGGACTGTTTAATCTAATGCAAATACCGGACGATTGCATCTGTCAATAGGGGTCCGAGGCCGTCTTGAGTAGCGGCAGTACCTGGAGAGTACACCGGCGAGGAGTAAGTACTCGAGAGAGTACGACACGGCAACAAGTGGTGCTCGACGCACCGCTAGGTCAACACAATCGGGGCCCAAGGTACTCTCGTTCTCGTACGTCGAACGAAGACTTCGGCGGCCACTTCTTTTCACTACGGGGCAACTTCTATGTGACATTATACATCGAGCACCACTTCAATCTATCCGTCAAACATCGGCATCGGTACACAGAAGGGAAAAGGCAAATGTTGTCCGAGTTAAACGCCCTCTGGAAACGCTTTACCTTGCCATCAGGTGAAACGGACGAGTTTTAACCTATTCCGCTGGAATGACGTGCCGCGCACGTGGAAAATTTTTTTCTTTTTTTCTAAAATTTGCCCGAAAATTGCAACATTTCCTCGGTTTTTAAGTGTTTAAGTATGATAAATGTTAAAGTGTTTAAATAACAATTATTTAAAAGTATTTAGGTATGATAAATATTAAAGTATTTAAATAATTATTACTTGAAAGTACTTAAGTATAATAAATATTAAAGTATTTAAGTAATAATTTTTTAAAAGTATTTAAGTATGATAAATAACAATTATTTAAATACCTTAATATTTATTATACTTAAATACCTTTAAATAATTTTAACTTAAATATTTTAATATTTATTAAATAATTTAAATAACAATTATTTAAAAGTATTTTACAATATTAATTAATTACAATAAATATTAAAGTATTTAAATAATTTTAATATTTATTATACTTAAATACTTTTAAAATAATTGTTATTTAAATAATTTAATATTTATTGCAATTAATTAATATTGTAAAATATTTTTAAATAATTGTTATTTAAATTATTTAATAAATATTAAAATATTTAAATAGAAATTATTTAAAGGTATTTAAGTATAATAAGTATTAAAGTATTTAAATAAAAATTATTTAAAGGTATTTAAGTATAATAAATATTAAAGTATTTAAATAATTGTTATTTGTATTTATTTATCATGCTTAAATACTTTTAAATAATTGTTATTTAAATAATTTAATATTTATTGTATTTAAATATTTTAGATAATTACTTTTTAAAAACTTTAATATTTGTTACACCTAAATACTTTAAAATAATTATTATTCAAATACTTTAATATTTATTATACTTGAATTTATTATTATTAAAACTGAGAAAATGTTGCAATTTGGGGCAAAAAATTCTCGACGTCATTCCAGCGCAAGAAGTTAACTACCCTTGTATTAAATATCGTCTCAACGCAACGATCGAAGGTGAAATAAACTTCGTTACCGATCTTCGTTATCGGTGGAACGATTAAACGGCGCGATTATTCCCGCGATGAAAAGAAAGAAGACACACGGGCGAGCAGAGAATGGAAGAGAACGAAGTCACGCTCGTTATTTCGAACGCCTGGCCTGCTGGATAATTGATTGCGGAATGCTAATAATCTGGACGAGCCACGGATTATAATAAGTTTCTTGCGCGCGGCTTCTTGCATCCGATCGCTCGCTAACGGTGTCGCAGCCAATCGCCTCTGTCAGCTTATCACGCCGATGCTAATTAATCGGTCGATAGGATCTTCGTGAACGAGAAGCAGCTTTTTTTGAATGTTGCAAGCTAATAGAAGTGACGTAGAGCAATGGAGTTAAAACAGATGATTTTATTTCTTTAGTCTGGAGAGCCAGTTTTTCTTTTTTTCTTTTTTTTTTTCTTTTCTTTTTTTCTTGGCGTAGAAAAATATTTTACTTGCTTGAGAGAATTTGGTTCGAACTTTAGAATCTAGTATTTAAATTTATGAGTGAGAATTGCGAGAATGAAGGGAAGATTAATTGAAGAGACCAAAAGAGAAATTTTTAAAAGAGAAAATCCAATATTTTGAATAAACTGTAGTCAAAGTCAATTTTTTTTTTTTTTTTTTGTGGAAATTTAATATTCTTAAGTTATAATGTAATTATTATTTGCTACGAAATTTGTATTACTAATATCATAAAATTAATTATTATATTATTATGTTATTATTATCTATTATTGTATGTTATTATACAAATAATATTATTTACTATAAAATTTTAATACTTCTAAATTAATATTAATATTAATATTAAATTAATATTAATATTAAATTAATATTAATATTAATATTAAATTAAATTAATATTAATATTAATACTTCTAAATTAATATTAATTATTAGTGGACTATGGCTGTTTACGCGTTTAATAACGAATAAAAATATATAAAATACAGAATTTCTTTAATCGTAAAATTTTATAAAAATCAGTCTGATTATTATTTAACTGAAAATTCGCGACACTGAAATGTATGATATCTAAACACATAACGCAAATTTGTGCAATTCGTTCCACTGACAATTTCGATTCTTCAAATGTAAGAAATATACTAACTTTATCAGAGAAATATACATCAAAAGAAATGCTGAAGAGAAGCCTTAGACCTTCAAAGAATTACATTCGATTCAAGTATCATTTTACGTGAAAGAGATTTCTTGCGAGTGAACTATCTCAAATAGAAATCTCTTAACAAAAATCGTAAAGAATTTATTCTACTTCCAATGAACAAATATCTGAGATACTTACTAACTAATATTTAAAGTACTCGCAATTAGTGTTGTAACTAAATCGTACAAAAAGGAAACAACTTTATATTTTGGAATATCGCGCGACTTAAGCTTCGTTTAATTTAAAAATTGAAGTTTACGCGGGAGATTTAAATATGCAATGGAATTTCACCGTCCCGACGTTTCAAAAATAATTGCGGAGGCCAATTATTCTCAGTTATCCAATTTAAATTTTTTTCAAACTCGACGCGGATGTGGTAGGTATCTTATATATATATATATATATATATACATATCCACCGCATAGAGAGATTCGATATCAAGATAAGACGATGGAAAAGGTAAACGTGCACAAATAGGTGGATATCCTATAATTGAATGGCGTAATATATTTTTTCAATTTACAAATAACAAGCGGCATCGTGCACCGTAGAATGTCAATCGCAATTTCAGAAAATAACATACACCGTCTTAGTTGCTAAGAGGCTGCAATTATCCGCGTGTTTGGTTAATGGACAAGGAGTGTTTGAAACCCATAGAGAGACCCATAGAGTAGCATGACGTACTTGTTCTATCAAAAATTTGTATTGTCATCTCCAACATGACACTGGAGCGCAATATCGAGAAGTTTGTGGAGAACAATACGTTAAACATTCGACTTCATCTGTTCTGGTTTCTTAATTCTGTTTGAATTTGTCTGGTTATAATCTCTGCACTTTATTAACCCTTTGCAGTCGATTTATTTTCAATGTCGTTGGGGTGTAAACTTGTATTTATTTTTAGGGAAATGAATTAATTTACAGCGGTGGAATTCAACGTTTCATAATTAGTTTATTTATTATCATTGTAATAAGATTTGATTTCTAGGATTTTTTAAAGCGTGGCACTTTTTAAAACAATTTCCAACGTGACGTACACGTTTTAGGGTAAATTAGTGTTGTCGGCTCTAGCATGGCGCACGAGTTCTATCAAAAATTTGTATTGTCATCTTCAACATGACATTGGAGCGCAATATTGAGAAGTTTGTGGAGAACAATACGTTAAACATTCGACTTCATCTGTTGTGGTTTCTTAATTCTGTTTGAATTTGTCTGGTTATATTCTCTGCACTTTATTAACCCTTTGCAGTCGATTTATTTTCAATGTCGTTGGGGTGTAAATTTGTATTTATTTTTAGGGAAATTTAGGCGGTGTAATTCAACGTTTCATAATTATTTCATTTATTATCATTGTAATAAGATTTGATTCTTAAGATCTTTAAAGCGTGGTACTATTTAAAACAATTTCCAACGTGACGTACACGTTTTAGGGTAAATTAGTGTTGTCGGCTCTAGCATGGCGTACGAGTTCTATCAAAAATTTGTATTGTCATCTCCAACATGACATTGAAGCGCAATATCGAGAATTTTGTGGAGAACAATACGTTAAACATTCGACTTCATCTATTGTGGTTTCTTAATTCTGTTTGAATTTGTCTGGTTATATTTTCTGCACTTTATTAACGCTTTGCAGTCGATTTATTTTCAATATCGTTGGGGTGTAAATTTGTATTTATTTTTAGGGAAATTTAGGCGGTGGAATTCAACGTTTCATAATTATTTCATTTATTATCATTGTAATAGGATTTGATTTTTAAGATGTTTAAAGCGTGGTACTATTTAAAACAATTTTCAACGTGACGTACACGTTTTAGGGTAAATTAGTATTGTCGGCTCTAGCATGGCGTACGAGTTCTATCAAAAATTTGTATTGTTATCTTCAACATGACATTGGAGCGCAATATTGAGAAGTTTGTGGAGAACAATACGTTAAACATTCGACTTCATCTGTTGTGGTTTCTTAATTCTGTTTGAATTTGTCTGGTTATATTCTCTGCACTTTATTAACCCTTTGCAGTCGATTTATTTTCAATGTCGTTGGGGTGTAAACTTGTATTTATTTTTAGGGAAATTTAGGCGGTGGAATTCAACGTTTCATAATTATTTTATTTATTATCATTGTAATAAGATTTGATTTTTAATATATTAAAAGCGTGGTACTTTTTAAAACAATTTCCAACGTGACGTACACGTTTTAGGGTAAATTAGTGTTGTCGGCTCTAGCATGGCGTACGAGTTCTATCAAAAATTTGTATTGTCATCTTCAACATGACATTGGAGCGCAATTTGAGAAGTTCATGGAGAACAATACGTTAAACATTCGACTTCATCTGTTGTGGTTTCTTAATTCTGTTTGAATTTGTCTGGTTATATTCTCTGCACTTTATTAACCCTTTGCAGTCGATTTATTTTCAATGTCGTTGGGGTGTAAACTTGTATTTATTTTTAGGGAAATGAATTAATTTACAGCGGTGGAATTCAACGTTTCATAATTATTTTATTTATTATCATTGTAATAAGACTTGATTTCTAGGGTCTTTTAAAGCGTGGCGCTTTTTAAAACAATTTCCAACGTGACGTACGCGTTTTAAGGTAAATTAGTGTTGTCGACTCTAGCATGGCGTACGAGTTCTATCACAAATATTTTATATTGTCATTCCCAGCATGGGAGTTCAAAGGGTTAAGAGAATCGTGAGCGATAGCGTACGCCAGCACGAGGCTCTTCTCCCTTCTAAAACGCGAGTCGGCAACAGAGAAAAACGGAAGTGAAGACGCGGCAAGGGAGGGATGATGCATAGGAACGATTAATCGTGGTGCATTGAGAACGGGCCGTGGCACGTATGTATATCCCGCTCCACCGGCGAATGGATTTACAACACACGACGTGCGAAAATTCGCAAAAAATCTTAATACAATTTGCTGGAAGATTAAGCCACGGCGAGTGTATAATTACACGAACGGAGTTTCCGTGCGCTTCCTTTTCAGACCGCGGCCCGGGATTACGTATCGCCGTGTACTGCAACGCCGAGTGTGAATAATTACAGTGCACGAGTGGAACCGATGAACGAGCGAGTGCGCAGCAGCGATTAACAAAGAACAACCGTGGCCGTTTTCCCGAAAGACTTCAGGAAGGTAGAAG
Organism: Frieseomelitta varia; assembly: GCF_011392965.1. Lineage (NCBI taxonomy): Eukaryota > Metazoa > Arthropoda > Insecta > Hymenoptera > Apidae > Frieseomelitta > Frieseomelitta varia. Next base: position 291,957 of record NW_025110137.1, read on the forward strand.
GAGAATTAGAAAAGGAAGAAACGTCGTATCGAAGCGGTTATCTCGATTAGATATCTCTCTCTCTCTTTCTCTCTCTCTCTTTCTCTCTATCAGATCCATCGATCGTCTTGTCAATTACACGGAATCGTATATCGAGCCGCGTAAATTACGTCCCACGTGAAATAATATTGTATGTTACGCGACGCTCCGTACGCTATAAAACGTGTATACGTGTTGTGTGTGTACGTGTGTGTGTGAGCGTGTTCGCGAGGGAAAAATGTAATTGCCACCGGTGGGATGAGAATCGGCAAAGTTCGATATCGTTCGCGTGCTTCGCTCCTAGAGCAATCTAGGAAATTGATAACGGACACCAACAATGTGGCGCGCCGGTGCAACTGTGCATTAAAGGACGGGAGGATTGAAACTCGCGTTGCTAAGATTAATACTTTTTCCTATAGAGTTTTTTCTTTTTCTTAATATTTTTCTGGTTTCCTCTTTTTCTTTGAGACTGTCATTGTACAATAAGTTTTGTTTCGTTGTATTTCTAAGAATATATTGCAACTAAGAGGCTTTCTGTATGATCGAAGAAGTTTGATTTGGTTGAAGGAAGTTTTATTGAAGTTTGATGTACAACAGTGTGTCCTACGGCGAATTAATTCGTTCTAAAATCTTATTGCTAGAATTAATAAAGCTTTTGCTTTGTAGTTATTGCGAGATAAGCGTTAGAAATGATTTGTATCGATACTTTTCTGAGAGACATTAAATAAGAGGTTTTATACGATTGAAGAAGTTTGAATTGGATTCTGTTGATACACGGTGAGATATTTTATGACAAATTGCTTTGTTTTAATATCTTGTTGCTGGAATTAATACTTTTGCTATTGTATGACAAGTATTAAAGATTATTTATATCCTGGGAGACAATAATTAAAAGACTTTTTATGATCGAAGAAGTTTGATTTGGTTGAAGGAAGTTTTACTGAAGTTTGATGTACAACAGTGTGTCCTACAGCGAATTAATTCGTTCTAAAATCTTACTGCTGGAATTAATAAAGCTTTTGCTTTGTAGTTATTGCGAGATAAGCGTTAGAAATGATTTGTATCGATACTTTTCTGAGAGACATTAAATAAGAGGTTTTATACGATTGAAGAAGTTTGAATTGGATTCTGTTGATACACGGTGGGATATTTTATGACAAATTGCTTTGTTTTAATATCTTTTTGCTGGAATTAATACTTTTGCTATTGTATGACAAGTATTAAAGATTATTTACATCCTGAGAGACAATAATTAAAAGACTTTTTATGATTGGAGAAGTTTGATTTGGCTGAAGGAGGTTTGATTGAAGTTTTAGGTTTGATATACAATGGTGTGTCTTACAGCGAATTAATTCGTTCTAAAATCTTATTGCTGGAATTAATAAAGCTTTTGCTTTGTAGTTATTGCGAGAAAAGCGTTAGAAATGATTTGTATCGATACTTTTCTGAGAGACATTAAATAAGAGGTTTTATACGATTGAAGAAGTTTGAATTGGATTCTGTTGATACACGGTGAGATATTTTATGACAAATTCATTTGTTTTAATATTTTGTTGCTGGAATTAATACTTTTGCTATTGTATGACAAGTATTAAAGTTTATTTATATCCTGGGAGACAATAATTAAAAGACTTTTTATGATCTAAGAAGTTTGATTCGGTTGAAGGAGATTTGAAGTTTTGATATACAACGGTGTGTCCTACAGCGAATTAATTCGTTCTAAAATCTTATTGCTGGAATTAATAAAGCTTTTGTTTTGTAATTATTACGTGATAAGCGTTAGAAATGGTTCGTATCGATATTTTTCTGAGAGACATTAAATAAGTTATGAATTGGATTCTGTTGATACACAATGGGATATTTCATGACAAATTGATTTGTTTTAATATCTTGTTGCTGGAATTAATAAATCTTAATACCCATAATACACAATAATATGCGAAAATATATAAAGTACTCAAAACACAATACTTGTTGCAATATTCAATAGACGAATAAAACCTCTTCTTTAATTACCATCATGAAAAATATGAAGATTCGCAGACTGATCATTAGAATAACTAAAAAAAGACACGAGGTAATCTCTGACTTTGCATAATACACAAAGATATATAAAATACTTAAAATGTAGTACTTTTTGTAATATTTAATGAACGAATGAAACTTGCAGCTGGATCTTACTCTTCCAATTCTTCCTTCACAAAAACATGAATAAATATCCGCGGTCTGATCATCAGATAAATTAAAAAAGATACGAGACAATCGCTGACTTTGTATAATACACAAAAATTATAATATATTAAAATATATTATATAAAGTATATTATAAAATACTCAAAATAAAGTATAATATATGTCACAACATATAACAGATGAATTAAACCTTTGGCTGAGTCTTAATTCTTTAATTACTTTTACGAAAACATAAATTCGCACAAAGGTCCGCAATTTGGTCCTCGGTTATCGTCACTGATAAATCAAAAAAACACGAGACAATCTCTGTCGCGTAATAAAATTACAAAAAAAACACATGAAATACTCAAATTTCGTCGTAATATCTAACAGACGAATGAACTCTCCGACTGAATCTTAATTCTTGAATTACTTTCGCGAAAACATGAATTTGTATAAAGACCCGTAGAGTCTGGTCATCAGTTATCGTCGCGGATAGATCAGAAAAGACACGAGACGATCCCCCCGGCCTCGCTTCTTATTTCTACGCACGTCCGCGCGTTCGAGTTCACGTTCGAATCCGAAGTTGTCATAACTAATTGAATCTTCACGCGCGCGTATACGTATGTTACGTACGTACACACAACGCCGGCCGAGTCGCGATAAACGCTCGGGGCCCGATAGAATCGCTCGCCACAGGATAAACTTGTCCGCGGCTGAAGTTTATTAACGCGCGCGCCGCTGGAAAAGAAATCGACTTTATAAATATTATACGAGAGAGAGAGAGAGAGAGAGAGAGAGAGACACGCTTGTGCAACGACGAACTGGTTTCCGCCGCGAGCGTTGCGTTATCAGCGAACCAGTTACGCCGCTTCCACGCCGATCCGAAAAGATTACCCGCCGACGAAACGAAGACATTTCTCACTTCCTCGAACTCGTACCCTGTCGCCGTGCGCCGAAAACGCTGTCGCGCAAATTAAATCAACCTCTCTCGCGCTGGAAGAGAATTTTTTTCTGCCAGGTTGCAACATTTCCTCAGTTTTAAGTATATTAAATATACCGTAACTCGGGCAAAACAAACGACAGGTTTGTTACTTCTTAATAATAGTAATAATAGTAAAATAATTTAATAATAATTGTAATAATTATTATATAATATTAATATAATAATTTAATTACAATTATTATTAATTACTATTTTATTTACTATTATTTATTACTAATATTAATTATTATTAATTACTATTTTATTTACTATTATTTATTACTAATATTAATTACTATTAATTACTATTATTAATATAATAATTTAATTATAATAATTTAAGTAATAATTAGTCAATAATCCAGCGATATCGTACCGACGAGTTCAAAAGAGAAAGAAAGCGACGGGTTCGGTCACTCGTTATGGTCCGCAATCAGTTGCCAGCGCAAGTGGACCCAATGCATGTATTGTTGCTCACTCGTGAAAAATTTTTTTTATGAAAATTATATTTTAATTACGATATGCTGTAACTGTGATGCTGAGATTGGTCGAGATGCAACTCGGTATTATCTAGATTGAGATTTTTATGAATTTCAAGGGGCGTTCGAACGAAAATGGGGAGAGGATGCATCTATGTGAAAATATGTGAAACCTGGTAGATATTTGATACGGGTAGAACAATTTTGCGTTCATTTCTTTAATTATATTCATAGACTCGTGAAATTGTGTAAATTTAGTTTAGTGATAATACATTGGTAAGATTCGGATGCAATTTGAAAGTGTTGAAAATTTCAAGATCTTCTTTTCTCTTTATTTATCAGAAGCACACACTTTGCTTACAGTCAATTGTTCGTTGTATATTGGTAAAATATTTAGCGAAGCTATTTTTGACGCTACGCGTTTGATTCCAATACTCGCGTCGAAGCTAAAATTTAACTTCCTACCAGCGCAAAGTTTCATTTACAATTTCATCTCTCTGCTTGCGCTGGGAATTCATGTCGAAATACACAGATCACATTTCATCCGTTGATGAAAAACTCTGTCAAACTCGAATCTTCTATTATCGAATGAAGTGTGTCGAATGATAAAATGTCAACTCTATGAAAGCAAACTTTCCCTCGTCTTTCATTCCGTTTCTTTCTCTCCAGCACCGTACCATCAACTTAATCGTTCCCTTAACCAGCGTGAAAACTTAATACTTATACGGGAGGAAAAAGAAGAAGAAGAAGAAGAAGAAAAAATGCGACAACGAAAGCGAACGAGCAAAGAACGAGGAAGAAAAAAGAAGGGGAAAGTAATGAGAGGTTCGATGGAATCTCGACGTTTCCGTCATTTCTGGCAGCAAGCTCGTTCGTGCAGGCTACGTTTATCCACCGCGTGCCAAATTACATTAAAACCCCGTACGTGTCGAGCATGCTCGCTAGATACGTGTATATACACACACACACACACACACACACACATATATATACATATATATACATATATATGTAACCGAGAGCGAGGTGCGTACACAGCTCGCGAAATATAATAAAACCTGTAGACCAGCGAGTTTGGTTGGTTGGCTCGCATGTTTCCCGTAATTTACGCACGAACAAGCGACATATTATTTCGCGTAATCACGCCCCGAACAGTATGAAAAGTTACTTCATGCGGTCTCTATGTTTCGCCGTGCCACCATCGACGGCGGTAAAATGGAAGTGGAGGGAAGAGGGACAGAAGGACGGTTACGCATCGAACTACATAACCAGCTATTGGTCATTTAATTATTGTATCCCGTCTCATAAATTATTCAGTTCCGTAACGTTTCGCCGATCTTCGGGAATTATTTATTGCGCGCACGTGAAGGGGTTAACAAACGCGTCTAATTATTCGTACGGAATAATTTCCGATATTTCTGCGCGATTTACGATCGGCCGATCGCCGATAGCCACGTTCAGGATCTTGCTTCGATCTACTTCCGATTTTTCGTGTCTCGAAATCGTCCGACTCCGCGAGTTTACGCGAACTTACATTGCGTTCGGATTTTTTTAGGGCAAATCTTTTGGGATTTTGGAAGAGGATGAGCACACGTCTGACGAACTGGTTAATTTTAGAAGTATAACATTTAATTATTTTAATTTATATATAGTATATATTTTTATATAACATATATTTATATAATATATAATATGTATCATATTTTTTAATAAATGTATATATATTAATACAATTATTTTCAGATTGATGACTGGATTGATAAACCAATGCTGCCGCATTAAAATTGTTATTTGCCGACGATAAGAAGAATTTTATCACCCAAATAATAAAACTGTCTTACTTGTAAGTCTTATAAGTAATAAATCAAAATTAATTTCTCATCTCATAATTTTCCTTGCAATTCTTTCAGGTAAGTATCAACGATTGTAATTATATTCGTATTATATATTTATGCTATTATATTTGTACGTTGTAACTATTTTTGTACTGTACTGTAATTGTTAATAATCAGACTTGTTCATGTAACTGTAATATTACGTTAGATGTAACGTTACACATACATAATTTCAACCTTCAAATATAAAATGATTTAAATTCAAGATTCAAATTCCACGAGTACGATTTGTTTTTCCATTCAATTGGAAACTACGATTACAAATCTTCGGATTATGAACGTTCGCTGCGTACTTTGGTATCAAGATTGCAAAAGATAACGACTGACGAGCAAGCAATATTCCAACATTCCAAATGAAACGTTCTGCCGAAGAGGACGAAGGAAGGTCCGTGAAGGAGGCCTGGTATCAGAGAAACGTCAACGAACTCGTTGATCGTTCGTCTAATAGGAACTAAAGGGACAAAGAGTATTTAAGCAAGCTGTTTGCTCGAAATGGGTAAACACGAGAGCATTCGTTTAGCAGAGAAATATTTACAGGGTAAATTTTCGAAGGCTGACAGTGCCTACCTATTCAACTGGGGCTGGTGCATCGGATCCGAACAGGGAAACGAGCAACGTTTTCGATCGTAAAGGTGTACTAATATTGCCAAGAAGAGAAGAAAGCCATAATACAGGCTTGTTTTAGAAGAATTAAGTCAGACTGGAAAATCGATATAAATTGATTTAGGTTTCTTAGAAATCTATTGTCTTATCTTGGATATTCGTGATCAAAGTTTCGTGATCGAACGTCAATCAACGTCGTGATCATCTGTTGTTGTTATCCTAAACGATTGGCATCGATGTTTTAATTTCACTGCTTTTTCGACGAATTATGTCAGGGCAATCAAACAGTCCGGTCGACTTGTACAAAATCGCCGTCAGAGGTTACGTTACATCCTTGCAGATGTTGCATTACGTTGCAGAATTACGGTAGAGCATTACCGTGTGAATTCTCGAGAGAGTAACCTATGTGATCGCAAATTATACAGTTCGCTGCTTACTCATCATCGATCGGAATCGTTTCGTTATTGACATAATTTTCAAAGTATTTAAAATAATACTTGTGGGTCTGTCGTAGATTTTTACCAAGTGTTACAAGAAACGCGAATTAGAGAACGGTTCCTTATTCATTTTCAAATTTGTCGATAAGTTGCGTTAGTTGTAAATCGTTTCAGAGAAAATGTATCTAGTATTCTGAAAAATTTTAAGATCGTATTATCCTAAATAACAATTGAAGAATGTTCATTTTCAACATTTCCCTTGAAATAATATTCGCTTTTCCAGTGTTTTTCAAACAATATCAATTACATCCTGAAAAGTCTGTCGTCAACCTCGAACTGTCGTCAAAAATTATTTCCAACGAATTCTAAAATAAGATTTCAATGTCCGACATAATCCCTTAAACAGCAATTACTTTTCGTTTTCATTGCAAAATCTGCTTGTGAATCGTACAATCCAAAACAAAATGATACGACAGTGTAACAGTGTAATTATCCTAGTTTTCGATAAATCTCCGCCCCAATCCCATCCTCAATAGCAGAATCGATCGTTGGACTAACCTGTAGTAAGGGAATCCCTGATGAACGTGAAGGTCCATGGGCATGGCAGGGTGAGTAGGGCCATGGTGTGCCGGCGCGGGGGTGTACTCACCGGCCGCGGAAAGGGGTGGCTGCATCATGCTCGCAGCGGCGGCCGCATGGTGGCCAGCGAGCATCGCCCCCCAATGGAAACCCGGTGCACCGGGCATAGCCGACGGATGTTCCAGTTCGAGGCCGCGGTGACTCGTCGAGGGTAACGCGCTACTTCCGGCCGATCCACCGGCTCCTCCAGCAGCACCGCTTCCGGCGACGCCGCCGCCGCGGTGCATTAGCCAGCCCTCCACCACGAACGTCGATCTTGTCCGTCTCGTTGAAACACACGTGGATCACACCCGGCAATAATGTTTCTACCACGTTAGAAAATTACACACTCTCCGTATCCCTTTCCCCTTGAGAAACCGACCGAAACGAGCGAAACCTTCCCTCTACCCCCTTTCCTACGTATAACGATACCTTCACCAGGAAGAACAAGAAAACCAACTCTCACCCTCCGGGCGATTATACGATCTAACGATCTAAAGGATAGACAGAATCACTTGACACACTGTCGACACATGATCGGTCCCCATGCACGACGCGAGCCGGCGGCCTCTCCGCGAGCCTGCCACCGGCTCCGGAACACGGCTCACCGGACACTCTCGCGATCCACTATCGTGGAGAATGCGGCGGACGTCGAGGCGCGTGGTAGTCGCACTTGGTAGCGCGTTCGTCTCCCTGGTGACGATCGGCGTCGTCGTCGTCGGCGGCGCGGTCCTCGCCGGATGTTCACGATTACGCGGGGGAGACAGGTGTTCCCGTGGGTTCCTCTCGCGAGCCGCTGCAGCTGGACGGACCCGGAGAGTGGCGCAGCCTTTAGCTCGGCCATGAATGACGCGCCGTACCTCGAGCCACTTCGCGGAGGCGGGGCCTACTCGCGCCCACGTGACACCTACCGCCTCCACCGCCTCTTTCCCCAACACCGTGCCACCACCGCCGCCCAGACCTCCCCTACCTAACCGCGACCTGCGTTCTCTCCCACCTCGACAACGCTGTGTCACCACCACCGCCGCCGCCGCCGCCGCCGAGCGATCCCAACCACCGCCGCCAAAGTCGATATCGCATCCTCCACAGCGACCACCGTGGAACCTTGCACCCGAGGACAACGCCGTCGATGGTTCCAACGCGAATCTAACCACCATCGTGGACGAGCGTCACAGTTTTCCACATTCCGAGGAGACTGCAGGTTCGTGATTGTGGGATACGAAGATGTTAAGTATCCAGTAGTACTGTACTACTGTGTGAACTGTAAAGTGAAACTTTGCAGTTTCGAAAATTTATTAGAAAGAGCGGAAAGACGGATCAGTGGAAATTATTACAAAATGAGATGTATTACATTTAAGATTTTTTTTTTTTGTTTTGTCTCATTTGATACTAGAACTACCAAGGACTAAAGTATAGAATTTTGATCGGAGATATTAAAGTGAAAAAAATAGAAATGCAATAGAATACACAAACTGTTATTCATGTATTTTATTAAAAAAATCATACAAGCCTCCAAAAATGCACTGTTTTGCATCTGTAATGTATCTAAAAAAAAAATTATGAACTAGTCATTTTGATCACTCGGTAGTTCTAGTGTTGATACACCTCTATATGGTTACTATAGAAATGCAACAGAATACACAAACTGTTATTCATGTATTTTATAAAAAAAATCATTCAAGCCTCCAAAAATGCACTATTTTGCATCTGTAATATAGCTAAAAAAAAATTATGAACTAGTCATTTTGGCCACTCGGTAGTTCTAGTGTTGATACACCTCTATATGGTTACTATAGAAATACAACAGAATACACAAACTGTTCTTCATGTATTTTATAAAAAAAATCATTCAAGCCTCTAAAAATGCACTGTTTTGCATCTATAATATATCTAAAAAAAAAATTATGAACTAGTCATTTTGATCACTCGGTAGTTCTAGTGTTAATACACCTCTATATGGTTACTATAGAAATACAACAGAATACACAAACTGTTATTCATGTATTTTATAAAAAAAATCATTGAAGCCTCTAAAAATGCACTATTTTGCATCTGTAATATATCTAAAAAAAAATTATGAACTAGTCATTTTGTCCACTCGGTAGTTCTAGTGTTAATACACCTCTATATGGTTACTATAGAAATACAACAGAATACACAAACTGTTATTCATGTATTTTATAAAAAAAATCATTCAAGCCTCTAAAAATGCACTGTTTTGCATCTGTAATATATCTAAAAAAAAATTATGAACTAGTCATTTTGACCACTCGGTAGTTCTAGTGTTGATACACCTCTATATGGTTACTATAGAAATGCAACAGAATACACAAACTGTTATTCATGTATTTTATAAAAAAAATCATTCAAGCCTCTAAAAATGCACTATTTTGCATCTGTAATATATCTAAAAAAAAAAATTATGAACTAGTTATTTTGACCACTCGATAATTCTAGTGTTAATACACTTCTATATGGGCACTAGTAGTTGCACGAAGCACATCAAAGACGGTACTCGAGTTCTTGCCATGTTCGCTGTAGCATATTCTCATCAATGATGTCAGTGATCCTCTGCTTTAGATTAGGGATGTCCCCTACCTTTCGATGCACGATATCTTTATCATAATTCCATGTAGATGTCTGTGAAGTCTCTTTACAATTTCAAGAATTTGTTACAGAGCGTAATCCCCATTAGATTTGACAAAGGAAATTAAAGTTTTAAATAACTTTAAAAATGGAGTTGATCAATTTAGATATTCTGCGAACGATTCACATGTGAGTGGCAGACTGTTTTACTTTATATAGTAATGTTTGTATAAATAAAGTAATATGAGTCAATGAAAATAACCTATTAGTTGTTGGTTACATGATATATTAAGAATTTTTATTTTTCGTATTAATATAAAATAATTAGGGAGTTATTGAAGGTACGAAACACTTTATCTTCGAGAAGTCGCATGTTTTACTTCATATACACTATAAACAATATTGGCACGTAATGATAAATAGAAAGTTTAATAATTTCACAAAATAGAGTTATATTCAACAAGACCAATGAACAAATAAAATATAATTTTAGAAGACACGCATTTCATTTTTGTAGTATCAAATTTTTAGAGTCATGTGTAAGCGCAATAAATTCTTTAAACTCTTGTACTCATCTCATCTGATTTTTATTAACCTTTTACGTTACGTTATATTTTATTTGTATTATTATTATATGTATTATTACATAATTTGCAAAAAAATGTGTGAGATGCAGCATTTTATTAGGAAAACAATATAATAGAGATTGTTTAATTATATATTATAATAAATGACCCTTTCGTTCATAAATAATAAAAATGTCACATTATCACGTCACATCTATAATTTTTTTATAAATTGTAATTATTTACGAAAGTACCTAATAAAGTATCAAATAATTTATAAAAAAATTATAGATGTGACATGATAATATGAGAGTTTAATATCAAACTGAAATATTGAGTTCAAGTTGAAGTCTATTGAAGTATAGTATACGAAAAGAATGTAACTATACCAAATTGCTTATGTAAACAAATTTTTAAAATATATAGCATTATTAAATATCATGATAGATTGATACTATTTCAATATTATAAAAGTGGTTGTCCTATTATATAAAAATTCCTTTTAGCCAAACACTTTCGTTCTATTAGGTCAGATATGGTTTTATGATCAACTTACTTTATTGTATCTACTGTTAAATTAACTACTACTTGGATAATCTAATTGATTAGTACCTAATCACAGTAATGTGCCGATATTTTTTATAGTTGTTATAACGAACTGTATCATGGCATGTAGAAGAACAAAAAGAATTGTACCCAATTTACTACGATTTCTATACATCTTGTTTGTTTCCCCATTCATAAAATTTAAAATTAATAACTACAACTGAAAATTACAAGATTACGATAACATCCTAATTGACGTGTAATGATAGAGCGTAAAATACAATACCTAAGTGGTTTAGATAATCGATACTCTATAATGGTGCATATATAAAGGTTTTTGTACAAAGCAATAAATGTAATAAGGTTGACAAAAAAGTCCCTCGCATAATCGAGGTGAAACTTCTTATTGATACTCGCCCTTTCACTCGGCGCTGCTACGGTGTTTTATTGCATTCCAACGGTAACGATCTATCAGCGGATACCATTTTGCGCCATAGCTCTACTCAAGTTATCAAATTATCTTCGATATAAGATGAATATCAACCCTATTTTATCTTGAATTCTAAACACAAATCGCTCAAACTTTTTTTTTATCTCTTTCCAAGGGATCTTACATAACAAATGCATAAAATGTTTTCGCGTAGTCCGGTGAATGGGACCACTCGCTTTAGACAGTTAAAAATAAATATACTTTTATAAAAAAAAGAAACCTATAATTACTAATAAAATATTAAAAACTACAATTAAAACTAAAACTATAGCTGAAAATAAAAGAAATATGATTACTAATAAAAAAAAATTAAAAACTAAACTATAAACGAAAATAAAAAAAAAACCTATAATTACTAATAAAAAATTAAAGATTAAAACTAAACTGTAACCGAAAATAAAAAAAGCTACAATTGCTAATAAAAAAAAATTGCCGCTGAGTCCAAACGAGTTATTCACCTTTCCGAAGTATTTTTTCGTGCGATATTAAAGCTAGACGAAAACAGAGGGCATATCGAGCGGCATAAAACGACGAAACTCGCGAGGTACCGCCTCCGATTACGAGGCGCGGAACGAGAGAGCACGTCGACACCCCCGCGAATCGACCGAGCCGTAGACGCAAGCTCGTTCTGACGTAACACTTGTTGAGCCGGATCACCCCCGCGGCCGTCCCTCGATGGACATTTAGCAAACGACCGGGGGATGTACGATGGAATTTCTGTTATCAGCCGCTGGACCTGGATCGTGAACGCGAGACAAATCGACTACGAACAATTTCCATCCTTTCGATTCTTTGCAATTTCTCACGAGGACGGATTAATGGTTGGATGATTTTGATCGACAAGTCAACGAGGAAAATTAATTTCTTCTTTTTTTTATCGTGTAATTAGCCGTCATCTAGACGGAAGCACTTCTACGATAGTGAAGTTAGTCGAGTTGAAATTGTATGTGAAATATAATAAAATCTATAACGTGGTAAATTATTAAATAACATAATGAAATTTATATCTGATGTAAATAGGTGCCATTCATAATGAATATACAGAATATACAATGATGTATTATATCGTATTATATAGTATATTATATTATGAATATAGATGTATAATGTCCTATAATGAATACAGATGTATGTCTGATGTAAATAGGTACCATTTATAATGAATATACAGAATATACAATGATATATTATATCGTATTATATAGTATATTATATTATGAATATAGATGTATAATGTCCTATAATGAATACAGATGTATGTCTGATGTAAATAGGTACCATTTATAATGAATATACAGAATATACAATGATATATTATATCGTATTATATAGTATATTATATTATGAATATAGATGTATAATGTCCTATAATGAATACAGATGTATGTCTGATGTAAATAGGTACCATTTATAGTGAATATACAGAATATACAATGATATATTATATCGTATTGTATAGTATATTATATTATGAATATAGATGTATAATGTCCTATAATGAATACAGATGTACATCTGATGTAAATAGGTACCATTTATAATGAATATACAGAATATACAATGATATATTATATCGTATTATATAGTATATTACATTATGAATATAGATGTATAATGTCCTTTTAATAATAATATATGATGAATTGTATATATTTAATATAATAGTAATAAATGCACAACGCATAATATTTACGCATAATATCTGGAATATTTCATCTCGAATTTATTAATTCCAAAAAATTGAATAGGGTTCTTTCTCTATTTTTCTCTCTCCCTATAAATTAGAATTAAAAAAAGAAAAGTTTTAGTTAAAGTTTGTAAATCATCTTTTTGCGAGATATCTAATCTGTAAATTGTCTTCTCTCTCAGAGAAAGATAAAGAAATTAATTTTTTTTTTAATGTTTGTTAAAATATAATGAAAACTATACTGTGAAGCATTCATTAGGATTATCTTTTTATTAATAACATGAAAGATATTTCTTGTGTTCTTTCTTTTTTTTTTTTTT
>NW_025110138.1:0-24214 GCF_011392965.1 Frieseomelitta varia
TTTTTGTTTCTAATTTTCATTGCGATTGGGTAGATATTTAAGACAAAGGATACATTTTTTTTTTTAGTTTTTTTCTATTGATCGAGAGTGTGATCGTTCTCTGCAGAGATCTGTATTACCGGCTAATTGAATATTTTAATATAGAGAATGAAACGCAATGGTGGACAGATAGAGATTGTTTAAAAAAAAAGAAGGAGATATTTTGTGCACCTTTAATTGAAAAGAGACTGATTAAAACTCCCGAAGAAGGAACAAAAAAAAAAAGGAATTAACGTATACATAAAAATTCAAAATTTTCTGCTTTTGCGGATGTGGAAAAAGAGAAACTTGTCCTTTTTGCTAAACTGTCGTACAATCTTCCTTTATTTTAATTAAATAATTACAATCTTGCGCTATATAAATTCTGTCCAGATGACCCCGATGGCGCCATCTGTCGGAGAAACATCCAAAGATCACACCAAAATTCACCCTCGTCGAACAATCGTTCGCAATCCGTCCATTAGAAACTAAAAATTCAAATTTATTCTTATTGACCTATTCGTTCGTTACAGGCTTGATTTACATTCATCATTTGCATTTGTTGCAACTCTCCCTTCTTCACTCCCCTCCTCTCATTTCCCTATCGTTCCAATCGCTCTCCAGATTTCGCTGCGTGTTTCCTTCGATTTTCTCTTCGCTTGCTTTCAGATCCTCGTTTATACCGCGTCTCTCGGCACGACGTTGAAAATCGTAATTAATTCGAGGACGCCGAGGAAGAAATCATGCCGAATGCTACGGAGGATTCCACGTAAGCCAGGCAAGAAACTCGCGCATCTATTTGCCTGAGGTGAATGGTTTTTGCAAATGAATTCAGCCTCCCCGCTGGGAAGCGGGAAAATTCATCAGACGCCTGGCGGTTGTGTGTGTTACAGACGCGCGACGGTCCCTCAGGTGTAACGCATTACGAGGAAAGTCCAGCGGCGGATACGAGCGGGAAGAAAGGCGACCCGGCGTTCCGCGTCGACATTTTTTCGCGAAAACACGCGTTTCTGGATAGTCGACGGTGAGCACAAGAAGAAACCCGACAATGGCATCGGTCCCGAGGAGAATCGCTAAACGAGCGAGGCATTCAACGACCCTCCTTCCCTAAATGGCAACGATGACGATCGTACGATTAAGGGCATGGGCGCGAGTTACGTCGCTCTCTTCCATTCGCACACACTCGCTGGAATGACAGTCGGATCCGCGTAATGATCGATTTCTCTGTAACGAAGGGAATTACGCCGAAAGAATTTCTCCGTTCTTCTTTCGTTTTTCTCGGAAAGTTTGGGGAAGACGAAGAAGGCGGAGGAAGAACCTCCGACCTCAACTGCTTTCTTGATTTGATTTTTCTGATTTTCATTTAATATTTTCACTTGCTCGATTAAATGGTATTTTCCAGTATAAAGTCTCGGTGATTTCTAAATCATTGCATTGGTTTGGAAATTGGAGTGAGAGTGAACTCTACTTGTCAAAAAAATTGACCAAAATTTCGGCACGGCGAGAAGGTACAAAATAGTGGCAGAGAAAGGAAGCAACGGGGAAACGTGGTACTTACCTGACGTGAAAAAATTTACAAACGTTCGAATCTGTTTTTATTATTAATTGATACTTTCGCAGTGGAAGTATGTGAAGTTGTTGTCTCGTGGATCGTGCAGATGGCGTCTTTGGTAAGGATTGTGCTTCGGTAGCACTGTCCCTCTGACCACGGAAATACACATTGGAAATTCATCCGAAAGAATGCTTGGAAGCATCATTTCCACAAAACTGAATTCAAATTACGAGCGGGCACAAATTTCAAAACAATTCTCGTTAAGACTATAATTGTTTTCAAATGAATAAAAAAATTATTGGAAGAAGGAAACCTTGCCAAAATTAAATCGATCAAGAATTACACCCATTATATCTCTCATTTGAAAGCATCCCTTCCCTCCCCCCTTCAAAAAAAATTTCTAACCAAACGAATTCGTAAATATGTAATTGAACACTCGAAGACCAGGCAACGTTGAATGTTTCACCAGTTTATTATCCCTCACATTTCCATCCCTCTATTATCATTCATTATCGGTTTGATTGACGAACTGAAAGAAGCAGGGTGGATAACTCGGCTCCGTGTTCCACGTGAAAACATCCGAGCAAAATTACAAAACTCAGAGCTGTTTCACGATCGAAAGAGAGTTCCACGGTAGCGTACGAACGATTGAAACTGATACAAAAAAGGATCTCGTGGTCGGGATCGAACGACGATTTTCTTCTCCTTCGCCTCTTTTCTCTTCTTTTTTTCTCTCATCGTAGAAAAGGGACGCCGGAAGAAAGAAGCAGGGGGAAAAAGGTTGAGAAAAATTGTGCGTTTATTAGAGAAGATGACGCTCGATCAATTTCACTTCCTTCTTCGCTAGTGTGTCTCGTTTCTTCACGCGCACCAACCCCCTATCTCCGTATTTCCAGGGGGAAATGTTTCCCTGAATCTCGTTGCTTCGAACAGATATTGTTGTTTGATATTTCATCGTTTGACATTAATATCGTTTCGCAACTGAAAAGAGGGGGAGGGGATAAATCACTGAATACGAACGTGTATAAAATATCAGACGTCTCTGTCCATCGCTGACCCATTCTCGTCTTCGATGAACAAAGTTCTGCAAGTGTATTTAAATGAGGTTTTCGCGTGAAACGACGAAAATGTGTACGAAAGAGAGAAGAGCGGATTTCTCGTAGTTGTGCGATCGAATGGTTCAACATTGGAGTGGAAAGCAACGAGACGGGGATTGTGAAGCGTCTCCTTTTGCCTGTACTCGATCGCGAATGATGTCTTCTCGCATGGAACTCGAATTCGGGAAGGATGAAAAAAAAGATCGTCCACGATTTTTGTCTCTTTTTCTCACCTCTACGCTCACTCTCTCCCACTCTCTCCCGCCCTTTCTCTCTCCCTCGCGCGCGCGATTCTCACCCTGCCGAACGTATGCACATGCACATGCGTGTTTATGTGTGTACGTGATTCCATATATATTTATAATATATATATATATTTTTTTCAATTCTTTTTTTATATATATATTATGTATATTCATATATTCGCATGTATAATTAGCTTTAATCCTCCTTTCTCCGCCATTGTGTTTAACTATCTAGAAATATTATCTACAGGGCAGTAAGCCAACCGCTGTGACTGACTGTGCGAAGTTTTTTTTAATTTTTAATACTTCTCACCGTTTTGTTTTCACTTCGTTTCATTTCTTTTCTTTATTTTCTTTTTTTTTTTTTTTTTGGTTTATTCCCTTTTTTCGCGCAATCGGCTCGCGACAAATTCGCGCGTCCTTCCCCGTAAAACTCACTCGTCGCTAATACGCTTCGACAAGTTTCGAGAGCGATCCTTCTCTCTCTCTTTTCATTCCTTTCGTTTTCGTAAATTCTTGGCGGCAGCCACGTGGCCAGGGACTGGCATCTCAACCCTATATACGCCTTCTCGCTGGGAAGGAAAGGTTATAAAAGATTCGTGGAACGAAGAAAATGGTAGTATCAAATAAAAGTCTCGATATAAAGAAGTGTAGACTCAAGATTTTTAATCGTTTTTTTACTTTTTTCATTTTTTTTCATTTTTCTTTTTTTTCCTTAATATAATTTTTTTTTTTTTTACTGGCTTTTCTTTTGTTGCTGTAAGGTCAGGGATGAAACGTGTGCGAACGCAGAGGAACGTGACTCCAGTTCAGGTGTCCATCGGTTTTATTTTTTTTTTCTTTTTTATTTCGGTGGTCGTCGGATGGGTAAAATTGTGCGGTTCATGAGAGTGACGTGGAACCCTGGTCACGTGTCTGTTCGTGTGCGTGTGTTCGGGCGCGTGTCTCGTGCAGGAGGCACGCTTAAATTCGGTTCGTTTCCGCTACCGCAGTTCCACACTCGTTCCTCGTTTCTCTCTCTTTTTTTTTCTTCTTTCTTTTTCTATATATATATGTATATATACATAGATATATATATGTATATATACATAGATATATATATGTATATATACATACATATATTAATCTTACTTCTGTTATTTCGCCTCGTTTCGAGCGCGCTGCTGTGAGATCCGTCGTGATGAGATCAACTCGTCGAACGTTCGACCGTGTAAAGTGACAATCTTAACGTCGATTAAGTACCATCGATAACGAATCGCGGGCGTAAAAAACAATTTGTCGATCGTTTACACAGCGTCGAACACCGTCCGCTGACGAACTGGGAACGTCTCGCGCGAGAATGACGCGCGACGTCGCGTCACCTTCGAGATTCATCGTCCCTGCTTTATGCAACAAGAGCGAGAAAAGAAAGAAAGAAAGAAAGAAAAAGAAAAAAAATAAAAAAAGGAAAAGAATATTTCGCAGTAATTCATCGAGGATCGGACAAAGTTAACGTTGACGAATCGTAGGAACGTCAGAGGCGACGCGACGTCCCCGTTTCTCGACAATATGGCGAACGACGATGCAACTAACTCCGGATAAACAGTTCGAACTCGCGCGTTCCAAGTTGAAAATCATTCTCGCTTAGGCCGCCATATTTCTCTTTTCATCGACGCCGTCGTCTTCGAGCGTTGCTGGGCTAGATCGTGCGCGTCACTTTTGCCACTCGTCGACTTCGTTTCTTTTTTTATTCTTATTATTATTACTATTATTTCTCTTCTTGCTCTCGTTCTTCGTTTTCCTTTTCTTGGTCATCGGTGGGGGGTAGGGGGGGAGGGGGGATAAAATCGAGGCGTGTTCGATCCACGGTGCGTCTCGCTGGCAGTAACTCGGTATACGCTGTCTTGGGGATGACGACGAGCTCCCTCGTCCACACATTTGACGCGAAAAAATGGAAATGAAAAACGGCTCGCGGGTTTTGCATCCGGCAAGATCGTCGAGGACCTCTTTTCTTTCCTTCTTCTCGTCTTCTTCGTCTTGCCTTCAACGTCCATCCAGAAGTGAAGGAATCCATCCCCGCTTGTGCACATTTTGGTGTAGTTGACGATCGTTTGTAAAGTGGCGATCGGTTTGGTTTCATCTTTGGCTACGTTTCGATGGCGAAACTGCTACCCGCGTGGTCCCCAAACCTCTTGCGCGCGAAATTGTATTGTATTCGCAGATTTCTCCGAATCAGAGAGAGAGAGAAAGAGAGCGAACTGTGAAAAGTCGAAGAGGGAATAATATCGAAGAGGGGGGTTACGCAGGGGTTCGAATCGATGAAAATTTCAACGATCGATTGGATTGTCGAGGCGCGCGCCTTCTCCATCGATCTCGAGTCGCCGATGCAACAACAATGGCGTGTAGTGCAACGAAACGTCACGACGAAACTCGGGGGAGGAACGGGTATATTTTTTTTTTTTTTTCGTTTTCTTCTTTTCTCTTTTTCTTGAAAAATAGTAGGTCGCGGGCGGTTCGTTGCATCGGCGACACGCAAGGCCGAGTACATTCGTGGATTTCGCAGACTCGAACGAATTCGTCTTCGAAGCCTCTGCTTTACGTTTCTCTAACGACGCTATCGCGATGGTAACAAAATACTTCGCGACGATTGGCGTGGCGCCTTCGCTAAATTGAATTGCGCTAACTATCTCGGTTCTTCTTCTTTCGACCTGATGTCACAGTGTCGTGCGACGCGCTACGAACCGTCTCGAACGAGGCTCCTCAACCGTCTGCTTATTTATTTGTTTGATATAATCACCTGTCGATCTGTGTCTGTTCGTGGTCCCAGTTGCAGAAGACGCGATCGGCGACGAGACGAACTGGACGAGTCGATTTCTCTCGCGAGTTTTTCGTCGGACGAAATAACATTGCTCCTTTTTTTCCTATGAAAGGAACCTCTGCCACTTCACCGAGAGATTCCTTTCATTCGTCGGAGGAATGAATTTGAGAAACGAGCTTTCCCTTCTTCGAGAGCGAGAGCCTCGTCCCGAGGAAGTCGCTTCTCCCCGACATTTCCCCCTCCTTTCCTCGCGGCGGGCTCGGAACAATCCGTTTATCGATCGTCGATCGACGATATATTGCTTCGTGGCGACGATTATTTCGTTTCTCTCGCGCGATTTTTCATCACAGAAATGCTGAATTCGAATCGTCGTCCGGGTTGCTCACGCGCGATCGAAGCAGTCGTTGTCTGCAAGCGAGATCTTACAAGATTACGTGCGAAGGAAACGAATTGTCTCGCGCGTTCGAGAGAGACTGTTAATCTAACGTAACATAAATCTGACAACGAAACCGCGAAACTTCGCCGTGCGTTCGTCGCGCGAACAACAACCCCGAATTTAATTGTCAACGACGATTTTACGCAATTTTAAATCGAGTCGTCTCTGTCGCAGGAAATCGCCGGTGATTATGTTCGCTGACTCGAATGACGATGAAAGGGGATCTTTTTGGCTGAAGCGAGAGCGAGAGAGAGAGAGAGAGAGAGAGAATAAGGGGATGTAGAGAAACGGGGGGTCGAAAAGAAGAAAAGAAAAAAATCGAGAGAGCTCGAGCGGTGGGAGGGGGGAGAGACAAAGAGAAGACACGATTGATTCATGCGTCGAGCTGGTCACGTGTGTGCATAGAGGGAGAGAAAGAGAGAGAGAGAGAGAGATCAGTCGCGAAAAACTTAGATGGAACTTAGGAACTTTTTCGAAAGATGAATGCCATCCCCGACCGACCCGCGTGTACGTGTATGTATATATATATATATATATATATATATATATATATATGTACATATATATGTTCTGTGTTTTCGATTCCTCGATCCATAACTGGGCGCGTGAACGAGCGTGTGTGTACCACTATGTCCCGGAAGGAGGAGCAGTCCAACGTAGATCAACGTTACGCGATCCTAGCGTGTTCCTCTTTCTCATCTTCCCTCTTCCTTTCTTTTGCTCTTTCTTCTTCCTCGTCCCTCTTTCTTCCTCTTCGTCCTCTTCGTCCACGTTACGTTCATTTCGTTCATTTGGTTCAGTTTCGTCGTCAAGTTCGTGCACGTTGGCCCCGATGTGGCGTCGCGTGGAAGAGCGAGTCGCGAGCTCTTCGAGACGAAAGGTGAGAATCCTCGAAATCTCGTCGTCAATCTCCTCGAGATCTCGATTCTTTTTCCTCTTCTTCTTCTTCTTCTTCTTCTTCTTCTTCTTCTTCTTCTTTTCCTGTTTGTTTTGTATTTCGTTTCTCTTGCTTTCGTTTTCCTTCTGTTCGCTTAATTACCGCTCAGGGCAGAGAGAGAGAGAGAGAGTTCGCCGTTTGTTGGCGCCGATGTCCTCCGGCTTTCGTCGTCATCGGCCAGCGTTGACAGCGTCGCGGCGTCCCCCGATGTGCCGCCTCGGGGGGCTACCCGCTGAGAGACGGAGGCTGTTGGTCCGCTGCCACCCCATCGTTGGTTTTTGTCGTCGGACGACGCGATTACGTGGTGCCCTTCTTCCCCTTCGACTTGCCGGTGCCGCCGTCCTGTTCCTGATTGCTCGCGCCCGTCGTCCCTGTCCCAAGTCGCGCCACACGCCGGTACAGCTCGCTGTTCACGAAACGGGGATACGAGTCCCGATGCATCAGCGTGTAGATCTGCAGCTGGGCCTCGTCGAAGGTGTGCGGCGTCGGCTGCACCATGTTACGATTCACTATTTCGCGCACTCGCGAGTCCAGGCTCACCTGAAAGTCATCGTGATCGATGTTGAAAGAGTTCTATTATTTAACGTTCCCGCGAATAATAAACGTAATTCGGAAGGCTACGAGTCATTGGAAATCTCAGACGAACGTTAAAGATGGGGATGAATTTCGAAATTTTTACGCAATTATACGTAAACCGAAATTTCAAGCGAATGTTGAAGGAATGAGTTTCAGAATTCCAATGATTTTGATTGATTGATTAATTCGGAAGGCTGCGGTCATTAGATCAAGCGATATTTCAACACGTGTTAAAGATGGGGGTGAGTTTTAGAATTTTAGAGTTTTAAAATTTCAGCAATTTTGCATAATTCGGAAAGCTATAACTATTGGATCAAGCGAAATCTCAGACGAATATCAAAGATGGGAACGAACTCCGGAATTTTAAAATTTTAGCAATTCTAGATACTACAGTTACTAGATTGAAATTTCAAGCGAATGTTGAAGGAATGAGTTTCAGAATTCCAATGATTTTGATTGATTGATTAATTCGGAAGGCTGCGGTCATTAGATCAAGCGATATTGCAACACGTGTTAAAGATGGGGGTGAGTTTTAGAATTTTAGAGTTTTAAAATTTCAGCAATTTTACATAATTCGGAAGGCTATAACTATTGGATCAAGCGAAATCTTAGACGAATATCAAAGATGGGAACGAACTCCGGAATTTTAAAATTTTAGCAATTCTAAGTACTACAGTTACTAGATTGAAATTTCAAGCGAATGTTGAAGGAATGAGTTTCAGAATTCCAATGATTTTGTTAATTGATTAATTGGGATGGCTGCGGTCATTAGATCAAGCGAAATTTCAACACATGTTAAAGATATGGGTGAGTTTTAAAATTTCAGCAATTTTACATAATTCGGAAGACTATAACTATTGGATCAAGCGAAATCTCAGACGAATATGAAAAATGGGAATGAACTTCGAAATTTTAAAATTTTAGCAATTCTACGTGCTATAGTTATTATAGATGAAGAGAAATTTCAAGTCGACATTAAAGAGATGAATTTCAGAATTTTAGAGATAGAATAATTCTATTAATTAATCCGGAAGGCTGTCGATCATTAGATCGAGAGAAATTTCAGGTCAGAGTTAAAGGTGAGGATGAATTTCAGAATGTTAAAATTTCAGTAACGCCACGTAATTCGAAAGACCCGTATTGAAACAGATCAAGCTGTCCTTTGAAATATAATATTGAGATATTGTCTGTTTTGAAGAAACGCAAATATCTGTCCACGGATGTTTTGTGATCGGACGGAAGTTTTCTCAGGTGAAGCGGCGATAGTTGTTTGACTCGCGATAACGAAAGCGATAACGATGCATTTCTACGGCATTCTGCAGATTACAACGCGTAGTCGGCGGCAGATGTGTTACTCGGTTCTTTCACCGAAAACAAACACGTTACTATAACTGCACAATAGAAAGGAAGTGTAACTAGGCTGTTGCCTAGTAGTTCTACTGTTAGAACTGATCCCCGGTAGTTAACTCATCCGACGAAAATTCAGTTAAGAAGTCCGTTTAACTAAAATTTCGTTCCGATGGACCAAGCTCGGAATTAACGAAACTATAAAATTTATAGAAATATATTTATAAATATACAATGATAATTATGAGCAGACTGCGGAGTTTTATGCGAATTCATATTTTTTAGGATACGACAAACTCTCGATAGAAAATTATTTTAAATGTTATAGAAAATACTATGTTCTGTGGACATTTTACGAATGTCACATTATCTACAATTTCGTACATAATGTGACATTTCTATAAATTTTCCGAAATTTCCTAAAATTTCCTAATGCATAAAAATCCACGGTCTAATTGTAAAATGTAATATATATTGTACTAAATTTATAAAATATAAAAATGTATGAATTATTAAAATAAATAAATATATTCTTTTTAATTTTTTAAATTAATTTTTAATTAATTAATTTTTTTAATTAAATATATATATTGAATTAAATATATAATGATAAATATTAAATATGAAACAATAAATGAATATTAAATTATACAAATTAAATTAAATATATAATGATAAATATTAAATATGAAATAATGAATATTAAATTATACATATTAAATTAAATATATATATATTTTTTAATTTTTTAAATTAATTTTTAATTAATTAACTTTTTTAATTAAATATATATATTAAATTAAATATTTATTATAATATTTAATTAAATATTAAACTAAATATACAATGATAAATATTAAATATGAGATAATAAATGAATATTAAATTAAATATATATATATTTTTTAATTTTTTAAATTAATATATATATATGTATTAAATTAAATATATAATGATAAATATCAAATATGAAATAATAAACGAATATTAAATTAAATATATAGTATATATTACAACAAATTTACAAGATTTATGAATTGAATCAAATGAAGTTAAACTTGCGGGATACAAAAACATCAGGGAACAAAGCGTAGACTTTGGAAATGGAGGACAGGGATGAATTCATACGAACGGAACGAACCTCTTTCTCCGAGACAGTGGATATGTAACGATCGTAGATGTACCGTGCGTCCTCCTCGATCTTCTCGGAGTTGCTCTCGCGTTTCAGATTCTCGCATGCCAGCCAAAACGCGATGTTCTCGTCGCTGTACTCGCTGAGCAGGAACTCCCTGAAGAATTTACGTCCGATGGGGCTCCTCATCAGTTTGTCGAAGGACGAGCCCCACGACCTGATCTCTTCCAAACTGCACTCAGCGTTCCCGTCCAGACCGTCGAGGCCGTCGAGTCCGTTCCCCGTCTCGCACAACTCGCTGTGTTCCACGCCCGCGTTCCCTTTCTTCTTCCCCTGATCGGCCGCGCCACCAGCGCCCGTCGAATTCCCACCGACCGCCGCCAAACTGCTAATTTCGTTTTACGATTCCTTTTAGTTTGTCTTCGTCTATCAATTTTCCGCGACGTTTAGTTTAGTTGCTGGGAGATCAACGGACATTGTATCGAATGTTTGAGCGTTTCCCTTCTTAACGTGGGTGTCGAGCACTCGATCGAATGGCAATTCTTTGCTTCGGATTAGGTTTAGGTTTAGAGGGAGGAAATTTCGTTTCGTTTACTGTATCGAATACTGTATCGTGGATCGTGGGACGATAGATTTTTTTGCCGATTGAGTGTTTCTTTTTCTTTTTTTTTTTTTTCTTTTTTTTTCTCTTTCTTTCTTAGCATGGTGTACGCTACGCAATGAATTTTGTTAGGTCTTCGGGGTTGCGGATCTTTACGCAAATTTCACATTTTTTGCGAACGCGACGATAGAGAGCCTAAATGTTATAAAATGTTATAAAATACTTGCTCTCTATATATTATTTATTTACTTATTTGTTTCTTAAATTAACACTGAAATTTTCCCATAAATGCATAAAAATCCGCAGTGGAATCTTGATCATTTTTGCAATTAGTCTCTTGTTTATGCAATTTGAAGTTTATGCGTTTATGCGATTTGATATCTGTTTGACTATTCTCACGATTGCAAGACGATATCGCATAGATTCATTCGTCGATCTCTTTTACAACATTGTTATTTCGTTTCTTTCACAATAGCACGGATTTTTTGACGATTGAACGTTTTATTTATATCGGCGAAACAATTTTTAATTGTGATTCGAAAGCTTACTCCGTCGTGGGTGTGTGGTAATAGGTTCTTTCAGTGATCCATTGTTTTATTTGGATAAAGTTATTCAAAGGGAGCAGGATTTCGCATTGTTATTTTAAAATGTTTTTGTTTCGGCGTGGGCGCTGCACGTGATTGTGTAATAATAGATCTTTTTTTTTTGATGATCGATTTGCAATTTTTCAGTTTGTATCTCGAGCGATATAATATACCATTGATTTTCCATTTTAACGCGTGGAACGAGGAATGCACGTTGAATGAAGTGCACGTTTGAATCTTGACTCGCGGCCAAACGAATAATAACGTTAATTGTGAATTAACAAGAGAATAAGACGAAACTGTAATTGACTGTAATTGAAGAGTTCTTGTAGAAAACGCTGTATATGGCAAATGCCAAGTTTTCGGTCATTGCCACATTCGAATAAATGCAATATTTATTTAAAAATAAAGACAACGTATAGAAAAAAAAAGAATATATATTTTTACTTTTCTACGTACGAGTAATCTAGAAACAAACAGAATTTTAGCATCTGCAGTATTTGCAAATTTAAGTAAATAACATTTCTCTTCATACTTGCGGTGTTTTCCACAAAAACTTTAATTGCTATACTTGTTTGAAAGTTACACATGATATTTACTCGGCGAATTTTTCTCATTTCGAAAAAATAGAATTATCCGAAAGAGTTTCGTTAATAACTTAACATTTTCGTGCACGAAACTGTCGTTTTCTTTATAGCATCATATTTGAATCTCACGATAACAAACTTTCCTCTCGATACGTCCAAAAACTTCAATTACTCCAAACTTATTCCAATACGGATATTTACTATATTAATATAATCATTGCAATTAATTGAAAAATTTTTGAATAATAAGCAAAATTCAAGACAAAACGAAGAAAGAGATACAGTGGAGTGCACAAATGAATCAACAAAAATTGTTGACAATTTAGACCCTTATAATTTCGTAAAAAAAAAAAAGAAGGAAGAAATCATTTTAAAGCTCAAGGTCTCTGCTTTCAGAATCTTCAATTCATTTTTTCCAAAGACGATTCTACATCACGTAGCAGGTGGGAAGATAAAGATACTTTTTTAAAATGATGAAAAATTTTGTTCATAAATAGATCCATCATCAGAGTTTTGAAGAATGAAATCTTCTCTTCGCAACGATCTCTTGAAAACTGCCGATTTCTTTTCACTGTTTTCATTGAACATTGAACAATGAAACGTTCGGATTGTCTCGAATTTTCGCCGTTCGAATTTAATATTCAAAGTTCAGTAAAAATTGTACAACAAGTTCTAAGAGCTCGTTATGAAGGGAAGATTTCATTCTTCGAAATGCTGGTGGACCTAATGGACGGGAAAAAATTTCTTTCAATGTTCTTGGAGATTCTTAAATTAACAAAAAACATATATATATATATATATATATATTCTCACTTTTCCACTCGTTGGACGATTTTTCAATCATCTCTGTTCGTACTTTGAAACGAGATCGATACGATTTTCTTTTCACGAAGACTCGTAGCACTAATAATAATAGTATAACGAACGAAGCCACCAGAAATTACCTCAAAGTGCCCATTTCACCGCTCGAAGACCGCAACCACGTGAAAAAAAGAGCGAAAGAAAACCAAGCGAAACCAAGGAAAATTCGGCGAAGAATGAGAAAGGAAAAAGAAAAAAGCAAAGATATTCGCGTGGGACGCGTGCCAGGAGAGACGATAAACCGAGAGGCGGAACGAACGAAAATAAAGACGACACTGTCCTCCGTGGCGAGCCTTCGTTATTCCGGAAGCTCGCTCGTTTCGTTTCGCTCGGCGACGATAACGCCGAGTATCCAGAATAAACAAGCAGACACCGAGGTAGGAGAAGAAAGGCGACGATTTCGGTGGAAAGATTTCTGTCGGAGGATGGACACGTGTTACGCATTCGATGTGGGTTCTCCGTGGCCAATCTATCGACTCGGGGGAGGCGGTTATCGCCTTCCGTTCCAAAAAAAAAAAAAAAATCCGTTTGCTTATCGCGCCGACAGTGTCTTTCCACCGTGGAGAAAGATTAGAAAATCTTCCGCGACGATTCTGTTTCGTACAAAGACGAAATTCTACGAGTTGAAGAAATTCTTCGATCGGTGACGTTTCATGGGCATTTGTGGGGTGGCTTTCCTTGGACAGTCGATCGACGCTTCGACGAATAATCGCTACGAGGTTGATGGATCTCGAGTTTATTGTTATTTTATTGTAGCGGAACGAGTCTCGGTAGTTTTAGTTTCAATGTGTCATTCGCGAAATAAAGAGCTCCAGCACCAGTCGAGGGAATCAATTTTTGGTGACTTACACGCCCGAGGACTATCGCTAAGCTATTGTTAGCGCGACGGTTAGTTTCGAGTTGATGGATCTGTAAGTGCTGCCCGATTCTACGTTCTGGAGGATGAATCTTCAAATTCGCCAGGCTGACGATATTTTTAGTTTCTCTTTGTCGGTCGAAAGGTTGGGTGAGAGATCTGACTTAGTAGTCGTGGAATGGAAAGGTGTAGCGTTGTTTCGACGAGTTCGTTGATTTTTCCGAGCTTTCTCCTCGTCAAGAGATGATCAAGAAGAACTTGCGCCTGCGATAATCGACTGCGGATCTTTGTACATTGTAGAGCGTGTATAATAAATTCGTTTGCCTATTCTTCAAGATACTAAAAGCACGTTTTATCGAAAATCTAGTATCACGAGAATAAATGTTGCTTATAATTGTATATAGGGGAAGAAATATTTCAAGCAAGATTAAAGATATAACGCGCAATCTTTGAAATATCGAAAGAATCGTTTGTTATTGTAGAAAATATTAAAGCTGTCGATGAACGATTGAAGTTTCATCGAAACATTTACTTCGCTATTAACTATTATTGAAATGTTCGTCAAACGTTTCAATGCAAGAATCTTAAAATGCGGAAATACACCCGCTGTATGCAATTTCTTTTAATAGAAGAACAAGAACGTTCAATTCGTTTGTAAAGAGCAATCGACCAATCATACAGCGCGCAGATAAATTTAAAAAAAGATTAATCTTCACGGAAGAACAGATAGAGAATCCGAGGCTCTCAAGATTGTCCAATTTGCACGATTAGCTCGAGGCTACAGGTCCCACTCGAGTCGAAAGAAAACGAAAGAAACGGGCAGATGGGGGAGGGGGAGGGGAAATAAATAAGAAGAGAATGTAATTCGAATGTAAACTCTGTTCTGCTTACCATTTATTCCTGCGTGCGGCATGAAACACAGAAAGAGTGTACGTAGACGCGGTAAATGGGTCGTAGCTCCGTTTCAAAGACAATGGACTGACGTCGTTTCGCTTACGATTATATTACGAAACGCGGCGATAATGGCTTGTCACGCGGCAGGATACGCGAGTTATCGCGGCGACGGTTTCGAAGATCGATCGTCTCCCGGCTGCCACCGTCTCTTCTTTCCCGCGATGGACGGATGAAAACGGGAGTTCGATCGAGCTTGTTCGCTTTCAAGTCCGGCGCGCTGATTTCTAGTAAAAATACCTCCTTTCTTTTTCTTTTCTCTCTCTCTCTCTCTCTCTCTCTCTCTCTCTCTCGTTCGCACGCGACGAGACGAGGTTAATTCATTGTCTTTGAGACGAGATGCTCGAACACGTATCGCGAGAATACGCGCGTAGGCGAGGTAGCATGAATCGTCATGGCGACGAAATTTGTGGAGTTGAAAATTGCACAACACTTTTTTTGCACAATTCGACTCGATTAATTGAATCGTGCGTCTGATTTAAATAGAGGCCGGCGGCTTCCATACTGTGTAAAACGTTCATTGATCAGTGTGGGCTGGTGTTATACATTGCAAATATAAATAATTTCTATCCCTCTAAATTTAACCCTCAACTGGTCTACGAGAATGTCATAGATAATTATACGAGGTAACGAACTTGATTTGAAGCTGTTTTCACTCGTTCGTTCGTTCTGCGTTTTGTAAAATAAACATTGCGCGAACGCTTGAATAAATTTATTCAAAGAATTAAATCACTCTACTCTTGTAATCTAGCTTGTAATCTACGATACTTAATTTTAATACTTTAATAGACGTCGAGTACAAGCTTGAACCTCTAAAAAAATTAAGTAAATTGTTTCAACTGTGACTTAACAATACCAATCGAAGACTAATACTTTGAGATAAATATTTATTGTGTAAAAATCGAGACTACAATATAATTTTAATTCTCTAAATAAAAATGAACAATCTATTATAATAACTGTTATATTATACAGAGTGTATCGGTAATGTAAACATCATTCCTCACGGAAAAAACAAGAAAAAGAAAAAAAATAGAGAGAACGTAGGACAGAATTTTCTCATTTGTAAGAAGATAATTACCTTCGCGCGCTTGATAAATTTTCAAATTTCAAGCGTCAAACAATTTGCCTGCAGCAATTTTATTTCACATTGTTTACTTCCCTCCCTGTTAGATTAGAATTAATTCAACTTTACTTCTACTTGATGTTCCATCCGTCCCCACCCTCAAAACCATGCAATCTTTCGTGTCAAACAATCTTTCGTTCGACGCACAATTTTCTCTCAAGTGTGCAAGTTGTTCCTGAATCACTCTGTGTAATAGAGTAAAGAATTTGCTGAAAACCACCACAAATTTCGCCAGGCCCATCGACGAGGAAAAAAAAAAAAAAAAGCGACGAGAGGTATATAGAGAGGAACGGTAATACCACGAGCAACTGCAACAACAGCACCAGCACAGGCAACAGTTGTCCTTCTTCGAGCGGCCCATGATCCCGGATGGCTGGCGTTGCTGTTGCTGCTGCGGCTGCTGCGACGAGGGTGCCTGTTGTTGTTGTTGCTGCTGTTGCTGCTGCTGCGAGGACTGCTGCGAGTTGCTGGATGATCCGCTCGCCTGGCCTTGGCTCTGCGCGCGGAGCCGGCACCCGCTGGCGACACCCTCGCCACCCCCTGTCCCGTGACTAACGCCGATCCCCATTGCAGTTGCACCGATTCCGCTCGACATCTGCAAACGATATCTGCTCTGTTTAGCCAGCTCTCTCTCTTTCTTTCTCTCTCTCTCTCTCTCTTTCTGTCTTTCTCTCTCTATATTCACGTCCACAACCCATCCTCGTCGCTAAAAATAAGCGCGCAACCCGTGCCACCGATCGACGCTCTTCGGCCTTTTGCGCGACCTTAACCTTCTTTACCGCCACCCGTTACGTCGAGCAGCGAATCTTACGACAGACTTCTTCCGTTTCTTTTTCTTTTTGTCTCGAGCAGGGGTCGCTGGGTCGTTGGAACTTCTTGGGAAATTTTCTTCTCTCCTCGGACAAGCTCGAAGAATCGAGGAAGAATGGGACAGAATTAATTCGATTCTTTTGTGCTCCGTCTTTGTGGGGGGGAGGGGGAAGGTTTGGAAAGAACCTCGCGATGAAAGAGCGAACAGAGTGTGTTGGAGAAGAAATTCAAAAGCTGGGCAAAGAGGTGTTTTCGAAATTTGGGAATCATTGGAAAAGCGAGGGAATTGACAAAAAAAAAAAAAAACCACAAAGAGAACGGCGAATTGTGTGAAAGAGGCAATGAGAAGAAGTAATTCGAACGCGGTGAAAAGAATTAATTAAGGAAATTCGATTCTTTTGTGCTCACTCTCTGGAGGAAAGATACTCGCGAAGGAAGATCGAACAGTGTTGCAGAAGAAATTTGGGAATCATTGGAAGAATACGAGGAAATTAACAAAAGCGCAGAGAGAGAAAGAGGTGAATTGTATCGAAGAGAAAATGGGATGAATTAATTAAGCAATTAATTCGATTCTTTTTGTGCTCGCTATGCAGGAATTTCGACGATCGAGTGCGAAAGACGTGGGAGAAGAACTCGGATATCGGAGAAGAAATTCAGAAATTGGGTGAAGAGGGTGGTGTTCTTTGAAATTTTCATTGGAAGAGTACGAGGAGAGTGAATTGACAAAAGGGCGAAGGGAGCGGTGAATTGTGCGCGGAAGAGGCAATTTGGAAATCGGGTGAAGTGGTATTTCCTTTGAAATTTCCTTGAGAAAAATTCGTAATGTCGAGCGGACGAATAAATGCGAAAGAAAAGGGAGGAGAGAACGGCGAGAGTGTGCTGGAAAGGGAATTTAAAAACGAGGTAAAGCGGTATTCTTTTGGAAACGTTCATTTTGGAACAGCTTGGGAAGTCGTGTTCGAGACACTGGGGAATTAATGGAGGAAAAGCGAGTGAGAATGAAGAGTTGAAAGGATCGGTCGAACGTACGAGCGGGACAAGGAAGTATTGTTTGGGATTTTCTTTGAAAATTTCGAAATTTCTTCTCGAGACGCGGAGGGCTTGATGAAAGGTACGGTGAATTGGATCGAGAGGAAGCACACTCGCGAGTAAGTCAGGGGAATTTGAAAAGAATTTAACGCGTGGAAAAATCGTCGAGATGGGGACAAGTTGAATTAGATTGCGAGAGAAGATTTCGAAAGCAGTTGAAACATACGATGAATTTACGAGCGAGGTGAAAACATTGAAAAATCGAAGATAAAAAGCAAGAACTTTGGAACGTTCTTTCAAAATTTTGGAAAAATGAATGAAAGGAAAATGCGATATGAATGGAAACTTAAACTGAAAGAGGCTAGATGAGTAGAAATAATAAAATTCCAAATGAACAGAAAAAAAAAAAAAAAATAAAAAGCAAGACCTTGCCACAAAATTTTCTCTCAACGTAAATGTAAATCTCGCCTAAAAGAATGAATGAGAAAAAATAGAGATGATAAATTTCCGAATGAATTGAAACAAGAGCAAAACAAAGAAAAAAATGAAAATAAGAAGCAAGTGTGTGTGCTTCGAAATTTTCCTTCGAAGCTCGAAGCCACGCCTGGAAAGCGAAGAATGAACGAAAGGAAAACGCGGCCGAGGTGGAAAATTAGATTGGAAGGGACTGAATGAAGAATGAAGAGGGGAAGGGGGGGGATGAGTTAATTTGAAGTTTATCGGGAGAGGGAGAAGACTTGCGAGAGTAGTCGAGACTCGAGGAGACAACGGTCGATTCGAAATTAGCGTGAACGTCGGTAATAATGAGCGAAGATTAACTGCGGAATTCTGCGCGCTCTCGGAAGCGACAATTCGAAATCACGTTGCAGATTCTGATTGCCACGTTAGGCGAGCGACTTATCCTCCGGAGGGTTTTGATTAGGGAAATCCGATTAAGGAACGCGGAATTGGCAGACAGAGGAGTCGCGACGAGTGTACAGACTTCTAGAAATGTGTGTTAATTGCGGCCAATGCAGACGGTAATAAGGAAAGTGCTTAATGAATGTTTCCTCATTACATCAAAGAAGTAAGCTGAACCTGCTTGACGAAAATTTCTCCTTCGCGCAATTGTGACAAATTCAATATCTAAAAAACTATTTCCATCGTCGAGAGACTGTAATTATCTGGTGATAGACAAACTTCGACAGAATCAAAAAATATTTCGTTGGTAGCTCTATCGTTGAGAGAAATATAATTGCAATATTCGATGAGAGGCAATATTATTTCCAACGTATAACAGAGTATAAGTTGGAAGGAGAGGAAGCTGTTGAGAATTTCTCTCAGAGCAAAGAATTTTAAGAGAAAATGCATTGCCCGTTCAGTAGACAATGGAAAGTATGCAAGCGATGAACATGATGATAAAAGTAGAGTGCATGCACGTGATTCGGTTCGATATATTAGAACACAGAAACGGTGAATCGGACGTAAACTAAAAAGAGGACGTTTCAGGACGGGGTAGCTTTTTATTAAAAAAAAAAAGAATGGAACTACAAACTAGCTTGTATGGAAAAGCGAATCTTCCTCTTTCTTCCTCCCCCTGGCTCCGAGTGTATTTGAACACTTGAAAAACATCACACAGTCAGGCTCGCACGCGGAAACACGATAAAGTCGTTAAGCTTTAATTGAAACAACCTGACCGTACGATAATTGACAGATAAGCTTTCAAAAGCCGGCCAATTTGTTTGGATACGATTGTCGTACGCTCAACTGCACCCATCGATCCGTTCAGTGCCTTCCAAGTTGATGCGGCAAACTGATGAATTACAAGATCTCGCTAGATTCGTCGAATGCTCGAAGCTTTAAAATTTAAAATTTAAAATAAGAATTTGAAATTCCCCCTGTGATGCAGTGACCTTGCCCAAAGATTTGGAAGAGAATGTTTGAAAGAATGCTATCATAGTTGCTGTATAGCGAGGTCTCGAGCCTGAAAAATCTTCAAGTTACAAAATAACACTTTTGAAACACTTAGGATTCCAAGAGTTCTTGAAGATCCAAAGCATTTTCCAAATTTCAAACAAATTTATTAAGTGTATTTTGAAAAGAATTCTACGATAGTCTAATAATCGTGATCTCTCGAGTACATTAAATTCAACGTTTCGAAAAGAATTTCGAAGAAACTTTGTCTCCTGAAATTTCAGAAGTTTCGAGTTTTGAAAGTTTCCAGCACCGTCGAAAGATTTCCAGGATCTCGAGCTAGATGACCTAATTACGCCAAACTTAAAACATTGACCTCCCCACCAATTCTAAACCACGTGTGAATCCACTCACAAAGGATCACAATTGTGCGCGTGCATTCCAAATTTAAAACGTATTAAGAATTCTGCGATGATCTAATCGTCGTGACCCTCGAAATTCACCGTTTCGAAAAAAAAAACTTTGACTCGTGAGATTGAAAAAGAATTTTCAACGTCTCGAAAATGTTCCAGGATATCAAGCGACCTAATTGCGTCGAACTTAAAAAATCGAACCACCAATTCCAAACTCTGCGTGAATCGGATCTCAAACATTCGAAACGTTTAAAACTTTTTTAGTATAACTCTGAAATTTAATTAAGTATAATTCTGAAAGATGTTCTGCTATAGTCTAATCTAATATAGAGATCCCAAGTATTCTAAGTTCACCGTTTCGAAGAGAATCCTGCAGAACCTTGACTCTCGAAATGTTAAAAAAAATTTCCAACGTCTCCTGGAGACTTGAAAGATTTCCAAAGATCTCGAACGACCTAATTACGCCAAACTTAAAAAAATTTACCCCTGCCCCAATTCCAAGCTACGCCAGTTGTGATTTGGGCCACAAACGATCGCAGTTGCGCGTGTACGAAAAATTTGCTTCGCGAGCAACTTGTACAACGCCACGATAACGCGTTCAAGAGCCGTTTATACGAACTTTTCGTCGCAACGCACGACGAAAACGTGTGTTGTGGTTCGTTGCCACGGAAAATCGCGGCCGCGAACGCCGACGACGAGGCGAGTAAACGGAAGTAGAGGGGCGGAAAGTGAAAAGCGCTTCGAGGAAAAATTCATCAAACCTGATGGAACGTTGAAAGATGATGTTTCTTGGAGAAATTGGAAGTATTAACAATCGGAAGAATTATTTAACTTCAGATGCATTTACAATTCTTGGAAGAATTATTTGATCGATTCTGAATTTGAAGTGAAAGATTGTATTAGATTTTCGAACATGATGACGCTAAACTTGATGGACGCTGGAAAATGACGTTTCTCGAAGAAATCTGGAATATACTTAACAATCGGAAGAATTATTTAACTTCGAATGAATTTATAATTTTTCAAAGAATTATTCGGCTGGACGAATTTAATCGATTCTTAATTTTCAGTGGAAAATTGTATTAAATTTTCGATTTTCCTCGATAACATTTTCGAAGCATTCTAAATTTGACGAACGCTGGAAAATGACGTTTCTCGAAGTAATCTGGAGTACACTTAACAATCGGTAGAATTATTTAACTTAAAAGGCATTCGTAATTACTGGACGAATTATTTGCGTGGATGAATTTAATTTCCTCCTAGGTTGGATTAGAAAGTGGTGTTAAATTTCCGATTTTCCTCGATAACGGAGCGAAACATTCTAAATTTGATGAACGCTGGAAAATGACGTTTCTCGAAGAAATCTGGAGTACACTTAACAATCGGTAGAATTATTTAACTTAAAAGGCATTCGTAATTACTGGACGAATTATTTGCGTGGATGAATTTAATTTCCTCCTAGGTTGGTTTAGAAAGTGGTGTTAAATTTCCGATTTTCCTCGATAACGGTGCGAAACATTCTAAATTTGACGAACGCTGGAAAATGACGTTTCTCGACGAAATCTGGAGTACATTTAACAATCGGTAGAATTATTTAACTTAAGATGCATTCGTAATTACTGGACGAATTATTTGCGTGGATGAATTTAATTTCCTTCTAGGTTGGATTAGGAAGTGATGTTAAATTTTCGATTTTCGTCGATGACAGAGCGAATAGACGGAAGTGGAGGGGTGGAGAATGAAACCGCCGCGAGGGGAAGCGCTTCGAGCAAAAATTCTAAACTCGATGGACGCTGAATGACGATGTATCTTGGAGAAATCTGGAGTATACATAACGATCGGAAGAATTATTCAACTTCAGATTGCATTTATAATTCTTGGGAAAATTATTTGACTCGACGAATTTAACCGATTCTTAATCTAGATTGGGAAGTGAGGTCAAATTATGCTAAATTCAATGGAAATTTTCTTCATTGTGTAATTTAGCTGGCTTGATAATTAATTGAAACAGTTGAAACTTAAGATGCACTTGTAACTAATAGTAGAAGAATTACACATTTCGTGAATTAAATTGAATTTGATTGATTGATCTTTGATTTGGATTGGAAAATGAGGTTAGATTTCGTTGGTTTAACTCATTACGTAAATTAGGTAGCTTGATAATTAATTTGATATTTATAAAAGCGAACAATAGAATGTATTAGAACAGCTTTAAAGCAGTGGCTTTGTTTAAAAGAATTTTGACACGTAAAGAGCGAAATGTTTACGCACTGGTAGATATTTTTGGAAATATTTTACTCTACAACGTGGCACATCAAAGAAAGACGACAAAGCGACAGAGAAAAGAATTGAGAAATACTCAAACTGTATCCGCCACGATTCCTTACGAGCAACGATCTCATAAAATGATGAAATTAATCATCCTTCGTTATTAAAGACAATAACGAATTCATTGCTTAAATTTAAATTCAACAATCCATTATCACTTGAATGAAAAAGAAACACGGCGACGAGCAATGTTGATTTCGTTAACGCGAGGAGGAGAAAGTTCACTAATAAAACGACACGGAGGGAACGTGGCGTAGATACGGAAACGATCGAGGGATCGCCGGTGATTATTGGAACGTTGCCCGAAAGTGCATTCGCACAGTGTTTACGTACCGCGAGGAAGACACGAAAACATTTTCATTCGAAAAACATTCGCGTGAAAAAGAAAAAGAAAAAAGAAAGGGAACTTTTCCTCTGCCAGAAGGCTGCGTCTCTATTTTTAAATGCTGCGTTCTCCGGACCGTTTCGAGGAGAGATTCTCTTTTTCTCTGTCCGAAAAAAAAAAAAAAAACGTCGTACAGCGTTCCGTTGGATCGGTGCAACAAGCTCAGACACTTGTTGATGCCACGTATCATCATCGAGTGGCAGCGACTCGAAACGTCGAAACGTTATCGATGCAAGAGGATGATCGACCTCATCGACGCGTCACTCTGTCCGAAAGCACGTGCACAACGTGGACCTCGGTTACATTTTGGACAATTTAATCGATTTTGTTCGACAATTCAACGTCCAGTACCTCGAAGAGCCAATATAAAAGTTTATATCAATATAGGAGTCTGCGAACGACGATATTCTGAACATTTGGATCTTTATATAGAGTGTTAAGAAACGCGTGGTTAGGCACTATTTATAGAGTTTCAGCGCGAAGGCAGAGAAAGAGGTTTGCACACAAAAATAACGACGAAACTTTTCAAGCTAAAATATCGTTTAATATCGTTTGACATCGCGCCGAGTGTTTGGAGGTTTGCGCATTAACGAAAGACTGAACGGTGAAACAAGGCTTCCGTTTAATCGCGTTCGTAGAGAATGTATGAATTTGCATAAACATTCTCTACAGGCAACACAAAAGCTTCCCGAGAGCACTTTGTTCGAACACTTTATTTAAACCAGCGACCTAGATCTCAATTATTTCCAACTAGAAGATCATTTGCTCGAATAAATTTCCCAACCCCAACTCCTCTTTCTAACAAGTTTTCTCGCAACAACTGCCAA
Organism: Frieseomelitta varia; assembly: GCF_011392965.1. Taxonomy (NCBI): domain Eukaryota; kingdom Metazoa; phylum Arthropoda; class Insecta; order Hymenoptera; family Apidae; genus Frieseomelitta; species Frieseomelitta varia. Next base: position 23,389 of record NW_025110138.1, read on the forward strand.
CACCAATTTTTCTCTAAACAACGATCGTTCGATCGTACCGTGTTCCGCGGAGGATCGCGAAACGTTTCCCGGTTTCGGCGCGGTGTGTCAGCAACAACGGATACATCCGGGCCGAATATAAATCTCGGTTGGATCAACAGGCTCGACACAATCTAGCTAACCTAAATCCTCGGACGCTGCTCGGACGTTTTCCAGCTGTTAACCGTCCGCTCGTTCCAATCCCTTTCTCGCGTTCCCCGAAAATTCAGAAGCAAATTGAAATTTTCACTGTCGAAACGAAATGTATTGATGTACGAAAAGAAAAAGAGATACACAGCGAGAGAGAAAGAGAGAGAGACAGAGAGGGAGGGAGGGAGGGAGAGAGAGAGAGAGAGAGAGAGAGAGAGAGAGGAGACACACAGGACGCAAGCTCTCGCTCGCATCTCAACCATCGACAGGGCATCTCTCAATCGATATCGCATCGCCTCACCTCTATCATGTTCCATGCGCCCGAAAGCGAGACCAGCTCGCTTCCCGCGTTCCTGCGATCTCAGCTTAAGGACGTTCACTTGGTCGAGCGAACGCGACCAAGCAGCCGTTTAATCCGACCTCCCTCTTTATCCTCTCTTGGTCACTCGGATACGGCGACGCTCGTGAACCGTTGCGGGTGAGAACCTTATCCTGGTCCACCGGCGGGACTGAGGCCTCTGCGGGCCTCGCCCGAATCCTGCATGCTCTCCAGCCACGCGCTCCTCGTAGCTTCCTAGCTTCCCGTATTACCTCGCCTCCTTTCCCTTTATTCTTCTTTTCTTACTTTCTTTTCTCTTTTTTCTTTTTTTTTTTTTTT
>NW_025110139.1:0-18739 GCF_011392965.1 Frieseomelitta varia
TTGAATTCCTCTCGTTCGCGATTTAAAAAAAAAAAAAAAAAAAAGAAAAGAAAAGGAAAAACGTTTAATTGCGAAACATCGAGCGCGAAGCTTGAACCTGGCAAACTCATAGGTTAAATAATCGCTAATTTCATTTAATTGCTCCGAAAATTAATCGGAGTTTCTTCTTTCGATAAAAACAAACAAATATATGATTTGCTTACATGAGCTTATTATAGCGAAGAGTGAGAACACATAATTGATACTGTTATCGTTATGTCGACACAGAAACAAGAATTAATTGGAGTTTCTTTAGATACACATTTTCATTTTTACATTTTCGTACATAAAATTATATAAAATATATACAAAATTATATACGATTATATATAATTATATACAATTACATACGAAAATGTAGAAATGAAAATACATATCCGAGGGAACCCGCTATTAATTTTCGGATACGAAAAAATCATATATTTATATGACTTTTTTTTTTCATTATTTTTAGGGGTACAATCAGCTTCCAAAGCAAGTCCCACAAGTTACGAAACACTCTGTATAATATATAATTTTCGATTGCTCCTGTGTCGACATAACGATAACAATTTCAATCAGTTCTGACTTTCCGCTCACTCATTAAGTTCATGTTCCTGCAAATCTTATAATTCTTGCAGTTTGTTTTTATTGAAAACATCGATGCTTCTTAACCCTTTCGCGCGAGAGCTTCGATCGAAAGTAATTTCGAGAAACCATTTATAATAATAACCATATCAAATGCGAAACTTCTATCGATCTTGCTCGATCGATCATAACTTTCACTTTATCGAAGAACACCGCAAAAATAAAATTTCTACTAAAACCCGAAAGATATTTAACCTGTGCGATCCTCTTCGATAATACGATCAAATTAATCCCTTGAGGAGTCCCTCCTAGTTTTACGAAACTGTGTCAAGAGGAATCATTACTCACAAATTATAAATTTATGGTTTACAAACTCGTGCTGTTTTTTTTTCCCGAGAAAAACAAACGAAATTACACTTGCAAAATCCAGCTACGCAATGTTACGCGAACGAAGGTACAATATCTTTTGGGGGAGGGGTCGTTGAACGCGAAAGAGTCGAGCTTCGTCTGCAGAAGAAAAAAAGCAGCAACTTTTCAATTGATTTTTTTTTTTTTGTTCCGTTTTCAGCCGTTCGTCAATCACCCTACTTGTTCTCGCAGACTACGATTCTCTTCAAGCACTTATTGAAAGAAGACCACGAAGAAAGCGGACACTTTCGTTCTGGCCACACTGCACAACACTATGGACTTCCTGTATCGTGATGAAGAGAGTCACTGTCACTTTCCAGGTAAGTTACATAGCTATCCGTGCTGTCGGGGTGTTGGCCCATGTCTGGCCCGCCGCTACTCGGATGGTGTGGTCCGGGGGCTGGTAAAGAACCGCCACCCCCGCCGCCTCCACCGTCATTCATTGGCCCACCGAGCATCCCTGGCGGTGGTAATTGTGGTGGTCCGCTGTGGAGATCGTAGCCGTGCATCTGAAATTAAATATTAATCGTTTATCCACGGTCGTGTAGAATCGTCAAATAGCTACGGAATCAAATATTTAACACGTTGAACGGCAAGTGTATTTTCAGTGCTACCGAAATTAGAAATACGCTTGATTCTGTATATCCTCCTATTGCGGATGCTTTTGGAGAATTCTTAGCTGCCGGACAAGTGAAATTTCCCAACAGTGATACAAAATTTCATTAAAAAGGGAAAAACCGTTGCTTTACGCATGTAATTATCACATTATTGTGTTATTGTGCGTTAGTCTATTAACGACTAATGCATTTCATTTGCAATCCTTTTCAATCAATTTATCTTTCCAATCAATCAGCAGATTCCATTTTTTAATATTGGAACTATGGAAGGAAATTATAGTGATTATAAAAATTCGCTTAACATATTTTCGTTTCGTTCGTATGTTTTTTAGCTTCTAGAATTTTTGCGAAATTTAGAAGCTGAAGCATTTCTAATATTATTGCTTGATCTTTAAAGTGTGCACAATATGCACATTTATTATTATAATTATAATTGTATTATAATATATTATAATATTATATATGTTAATATTAATATTATATATAAATATATTATAATATTATATATGTTAATATTAATATTATATATAAATATATTATAATATTATTATTATATTACAAAAATCAGGATATAGGTATAAGATTTACTCGCTTTTCGGTACATAGGATAATTACTAGATGCACATTGGTAAAGATTTTGTTTTTCATCTATTTGTTTCTTTAAACAACCGTTGATAATATTTTAGAATAGGTCTAATCATATATATATTGATAATATTGGGATTGGCCTAATTTTAATCAACGAATTAGATCAATTTAATTAAATCTATGAAATGTCCAAAAATTTCCTTTTCTTGTTTTAAATATATTTGAAAGATGGATGGTTGTAGACCTTTGTAACCGATTATATGTAGGTATTTGTTTCTAACCATTGCCAATAGTACCTACTAAATATATTTTTACATTTATTTTAATTTCAAACGTATTCTGTGATCAATCGATCAATTACCTGTGATACCAGATGCTGAAAAGAAGGGTTGTTGGGATCTAGCCTGTCCAAATCGGTATGTAAGGCGAAATCTGTAAGTGCTTTCCACGGTGGTTGATAAGTTCGAATTTCTAGCGGTGTTATTCCTATGGAGCTCTCGTGTCTCACGGGACTACTAGCCACCATGGGAATTCCATGCATTCCGCCAAAGCCTAATTTACGGCCATCCTGCGACATAAAACACCTTCGTTCGTTAAATTGTGGCTTCAGATGCGAATGTTATTACAAACGATACATTACAGCCGATTGTTCAATTTCACTTTGTATAATCAGAATTTCGTTCTACTTGCAAGAGAAAAATATTATTAATTAATTATAAGCATCTGCTCTCCAATTTAAAAATCTGAGATGATAATATTAATATATACATTTAGAAATATTTAAAATTTAATATATATTTAAAAATAATATATATATATATTAATAATAATAGTAATTTAATTATATTAAAAAATATTAATTTTATAATACTTGAATAACGTCTATTACATTATTTTTTTTATATGCTCCCCGCTATACGTCAAGTATTAAATTAATTATAATTTAATTTTCGTAGAGACTTTGTATTTGAATCAAGATCAAAGATCTCATCCGTTATTACAGAATAGAGAATTAAAAAAAAGGATCGCGTACATTTATTCACTTCCGCGCACAACGTAAAATAAAATCGTGATATCAAAACTCGGGTGCTAACCTTCTCTTGCATCTGTTGCTTCATGGCGATAGTTTTCTTCTTGTCTTTGCACCGTTTGTTCTGGAACCATACCCTGATCACACGTGGACTCAAGCCGGTCATCTCGACCAATTGTTCCTTCATCAACGCGTCCGGCCGCGGATTCGCGGCGTAGCAGGTCCTCAGTGTGTGAAGCTGTTTCTCGTTTAGAACAGTGCGGACTCTGGTTGGTTTGCCGTCAGAACCGCCGCCGCTTTTATGGCCGCCCGATCCTCGAGTACCACCCACGCCAGCTTTGTGCGATCCGCTTTCAGACCCGGAGTCTGCGAACAACGTCAACGCCACGATTACTCACCTCGAGCGTCCATTTTCCCATGATAGTATTACGAAACTAAGTCATCTTGAGAGCTGACGGTAATAAAATAATTCCTCGTTAATGTCGGCGATTGAAAACGAAGTTCAGTTTGTCAATTGAATTAAATCCTGCTCTTTAGAAGCAACAATTACATGCACATTTACCGCGTATCTATAATTCACAAATTACGAATTTATTTTCTGTGAAATAACGTCCATTACGAAATACAATGTAGTATGAAATTATCTTGATATTTGAGATGTCAAAGAATGAGTTTTGGCGTTCATATTCTACGTTTAATTCCGTTTGATTCCGAGCTCCTGGTTTCGAGGATTGTAGGTATCATTGTAAAGAGAAATATGCCAACATGCGTAGTTGGAAATTTTAAGTTTCATGTTTAAAAATACATCGTGTTTCATCGAATATATCTAAACACGCAACTCTTTAATTTCTTCAATTCGCAAGAAATATATCTTTTTAAGTGGGATGAAAAACTTTCGTCTTGCAACGTTATACTGTTTATGCTTATTATTAGTAATAATTTTGCAGCATTTTTCTCCGTGTCTACAGAGTGTGACCTAAATATTTTTATTATGAATATGAAAATCACGAGAAACTGAAAGAAACGATGATACGAATGACATAAAAAAATCAATGGAATGGTATCAAAGTATAAAGTCACGAGAAACTTACGATATCATTCTCTCCTCTAAGTAGCAAATTGTTGTTCAAAAAGTATTCTCAATAATAAAACGAAACATTAAGAGGCACAGGTTTGAGAGAAAAGTTAGTAACAAGAGAAACTGCGAGAAATGGCAGCAAAAATATAATTGAACGTATCAAAATAAGAAAATGACGACATGTTTCACAATATCATTCTCTTCTCTAAGTAGCAAATTGTTGTTCAAAAAGTATCCTCAATAATAAAACGAAACATTAAGAGGCACAGGTTTGAGAGAAAAGTTAGTAACAAGAGAAACTGCGAGAAATGGCACCAAAAATATAATTGAACGTATCAAAATAAGAAAATGACGACATGTTTCACAATGTTCATTCTCTCCTCTAAGTAGAAAATTGTTCTTGGTCAATCCAGAGACGTTAGGTCAATCCAGAAACGTAGGAGACACGAGTTCGGTAACAAGAGAAATCATCCGAGAAACTGAGGGAAACGCTGAAACGAATGGCGACTTGTTTGCTTACGGTGGCTATTGCTCGATTCAATTCGCCGGTTGTTTGGAAAAAAGCCAACCTCTCGGGGGGAGAGTAGCTCCGACTAAATCAGGAGAATGCAGAGTAGAATGTCCCGAGGTCCAGCTGTGACTATCGACCTAACCGGTCTTGCAAAACGTTCCTCGCCAGCTAATGGGAGATCCGGATAGTGGTACAGCATGGCGGATGAAGAACGCTAAGACGAACGCCTGCTGACTATTCGAGAGGCCAGAGACAATATTGTCGATGAGCAAACTTTGGCAACGATTCCGTGATCGGTACCGGCGAGAGAGATCGGGAAGATCTTTGGGAACGTTTCCGCAAGATCGACCGCGATCGAGAAAAATCCCCCCTCTTCACCCGAGTGTACACACTTTAGATCAGAAGAAAATTTTCTAACAATTGTACGTTTAATTGTGCGAGTCGATTTCTCATTTCTCAAGATAGACGACTGGGAAAAGGCGGAAAATTTGTTTTAAAAACAATGTTGTCTTTGTCATTTTGCACGTGGTATAGAATTTTAAAATAATTATATTACAAAATTATAAAACATATCGTTAATAAATTTATTATTTATTATTATAATATAATTAATATTGATACGAATCACTAAGTTGTTGATATTTTCAAGTATAACAATTCACTTGGTGTTTATTTTCACATCGTGTAACTGAGCAAGTTTTTTGTTCTCGAAAATTGTAAAAATTCAAACATTGAAAATTTGTTTTCGCAGACTAGTTTTCGAAGATTGAAACTTACTGTAGAATTTTTTTTTTTTCTACTATTTTACTGAACTTGAAGGATTAAGTTCAAGAAATCTCGACATTTCGTCGTCTAGCCCTAATGTTCAAACTTGAATGAAATGGAGAAAAAAATAGTATACTACAAGTTTTAAAGACTAGAAACTTTGATCTTCAAGACCACGAAATGGATCCAGTTACGAAAAAAATTGTCAATACTTTCGAAGTCGTTCGAAGATAAATCCAAAATTGTCAAAAGTAAACGATTTCAATCCACGGCGAGATGGATTATTATTTGATTTCGATCAAGTCGCAACAGTTTAAAAAAATATCGAACAACAATTCTCCACCGTGGCGTGATTATGCTCATCGCTGTAAATTAAAAACTATTAAAAGAACAAGGTAAGAACGGTGCTCACCTACACGCACCTCCAGAGATCCCGTTCCACCCTTCAGTTAACGCCGAAAATTCATCAACACCCCATATCCATGTACTACACGCTTTATCTCATCCATTATCATCGGACGAGCAAATAGAAATTGTCCGATATTTATGTCGAACCTCTCTACAAACCGACGACCAAGGATAATAAAACGAAAAGGAGCGCCCGAAGTTTCCTGGCTCGGCTCCCTTGTTAGTCGCATCGATCAGCGAACGAGGAGACTGCACCAGGAAGAAAGAAAAAGAAGAAGAAGAAGAAGAAGCAGCACGAACCTTTCGGACACTTTTTCGCCGGCCAAACAGCGAAACCCATATGTAAACGGCTGGACCGAGGGACGGGCGTCGAATTTCATTAACTCCCAATTAACGAGTAATAAGTAACTCGTGCCGCGATAAGGATCCAGTTTCCTTGGCGGTGTCCTTCGGAAGGATTTGGTAGCCGCACGAAAATCGAATGTTTGCGGACGGTAAGACGAAAAGGCGGCCGAGCAAACGAAATCCTGCCGTCTATTTTTGCATCCTAACCAAACAAGCGGTCACAAAGGCAGAACCGCGTTTTCGAGAGAACCACGAGAGAGAGAGAGAGAGAGAGAGAGAGAGAGAGACTCGAAATGATTCGAAAGAAGTTGCAAGAGAAAATCAGCGCACGGTAGAAATTCTAATTCTAAAACAAAGCTAGACAAAGTGATATTCTACGGTTGCTTCGAAATTAATTTAATTAAGGAAGTATATATTAATATATATTAGTATATATTTTTGTATATTAATATATATTAGTATATATTTTTGTATATTAATATATATTAGTATATATTTTTATATATTAATATATATTAGTATGTATTAGTATATATTAGTATACATTAGTATGTATTAATATATATTAGTATATATTAGTATGTATTAATATATATTAGTATATATTAATTTCTCAGTTCTGCTAAAATTAAATTCATTGAAAAAGTACATTAATATAATATAATATGTACATGCTGGAGCAGGTTTATATACTTTTCACGATCATATCTTGTTATTGCTCTGTAATTCCATCAGACGTTTACTTATAATTTACAGTGGCTGGATAAAAATAATATCTCCCAGTCATACCGAGAAGTTTAATTTAGCCGAGGAAGAGTATTAATATGTACTGAAGCAGATTTATCTTCAATGATATTTTATCATTAATCTGTAGTTTCATTAGACGATTGATTATACATAGTTGACGACGAGAGGATTATATTTAAATAGTACAAGTTAATTATTTCCGCGTGCGTTGCTCCGAAATTCTAGAAGAGAGCTTGCAAATCTGTTTGTTATGATTTTCATTTTCAGTTCTCCCGTAATAAAAGAATATAAATTTTAACGACGAACAAACAACGATTAGAGTTTGTGGTTACTTTTCTTAGTACTCCCTTAAGGGTTCACGGAATTTTAAGAAACTGTATCGGAAATTTTTTAAATCTGTACGAAATACTAGTTTGGAAAAAAAATTTCTATATTTGTATATCACACTAGAAATTTCTATGTTTATATTTGTAAGAAGTTAGAACATCTACTTATTGAAGGACGGAATTTTAAGAAACTGTATCGGAAATTTTTTAAATCTGTACGAAATACTAGTTTGGAAAAAAAATTTCTATATTTGTATATCACACTAGAAATTTCTATGTTTATATTTGTAAGAAGTTAGAACATCTACTTATTGAAGGACGTAATACCAGAAATGAATTTTAAGGGGGTTAATTACAATTACTTTAGAAATAATTGTAATTATTAACACATTGTATTTTATTATCTTTATCCAGTGGATATGCTTTTGCTGAACGGATACAAAGAAAGGTTTTACATAAATGTTAACAAAGGCACGTTTTAAAATTAATTTACAAAAAGTAATTCAAACAGATCGTCGTCAAAAATCATATTGGCGACTTGGTATTGATATTTTTTGAATCAGACGGTGTAATTCTAACCCCCACAATTACCTTTAAATTTTCTCTTATTCTCTTTTGACTCATCATCATCTTGCGTATCACGTGAAAAGATTTTTAAATTTTCGAAATCACATAAATTTTTTAGTTTTTGTAAAAAATCACTATCACTGTCATACTTAAAGCTTTTATCACCATCACTGTAATCCGTTTTACTTCCTTTACTCTCATCCTTAGGATTAGATCTTCCACTTGTACTTGGAATATTTGATAAATCAAATTTTTCACTTATACTTGGAATATTTGGTAAATCAAATATTCTAGTTGTACTTGGAATATTTGATAAATCAAATCTTCTAGTTGTACTTAGAACACTTGAATTAAATCTTCTAGTTATACTTGGAACATTTGGTAAATCAAATATTCTAGTTGTACTTGGCATATTTAATAAATCAAATCTTTTAGTTGTACTTAGAATACTTGATATATCAAATCTAGTTGTAGATTTTCTACTTGCACTTGAAACATTCGATCCAGTAGATGTATCTTGAATTTCTTCTCTTTCTTTTTGCTCTTTATCGCTATTCATGGTTACTTGAACACTTTAAAACATCAAATTGACTAAAATATAAAAATCAGGTTACTTTTATTACCAGGGACAAGAGGCTAATCACTTTTAATTCCTCATGTAACATTTCACTTCAGCGAATGCTGTTTTCCGTTACACTGCTCCACGCTAAATGACAACAATGAAAAGCCGAGGATTCTCGTGATTGGCCACATCCTCTAGAACAGAAAAACACGAGAATTCTGGCGATGTGTCACGAAGTCACAAATTACAACAGTCAGAAATTTGTCTGTCTATTATGTAGGAATCTCGGACGAGTCTCCAATTTGTAGGAATTTTGATAAAATATAGTTGTTTATTTTGGGTTAAATAAAAGAAAATTGGTTCAATAATGATTATAAAGTGACGTTTTACACTAATTGCTCTCTTCTGTCTCTCAGTTCACTGTCTTCTCTCGCTCACTCTGCTCTCTCTGACGCCTCGACAATCACTATGTTCTCTTTGGCTTCTCGATACTCACTCCCTTTTTTTCTTAGCTGCACAAAATTCGTCGTTGCTACACGCATACACACAAACGCATCCATACCTTAGTGCCTTAAACGCTAGGCCTGGAAGACTCGTCATAAACGATCCCAAATCGCAAGTCCTAGACCTAACTTTCTCTGCAGTTTATGGCACACCACTTGGGACATCTGGTTGTAATTGTTGGGAATTCCCACAGTTATAAAATCAGAATTTTAATCGAACTGTACGACGAGCAAGAGTGAAATTGATTATCATTAACGAGCAGCTCCCGTCGTTTATTGCTGTTTGCTAATCGCGCGAAGTTCAAAGAGCAACGGCGGTGCTATCTGTTTAAAGTGTGCCTCGACGGAGGAGAAATTTCTCCTTTTTTTTTTTTTTTCTTGCTCGATCGATCCTCCATTTTCGACATTAATAGATTCTGCTAGGATATTCCTGTGATTTGTAACTGACATTGATGAAACAGGCAAATTCTATCGGAGAGAATTTGGAATTTTATTCAAGGAGCGAAGTTTGAGATTTGTCAAATTGCGAAATTTATGGAACAAGAAGAGATTTGCAGACGTTTATTACGTGTGTTCTGTGAAACATTCAAACTATATATATATATATAATGTGGGAATTTATAAGATATATATATTTAGCAAATAACTGTCGTAAGAGTGGTGTAACAACTGTGAATTATTAAATATTTAAGAGTTGTTAATATAATGGACAATTGAGCTTTTAAATACTGTGCCTCGTCGTTCGATGAACCAATGATGAAGCGGAACGGTACAATTCCGACAAATCAGAGATCGTGACGAGCGAATTGTTTATTTTGCAATTGATTCGCAAAATATCGGTACGCCGCATTAATCCTCGCGTTGAATATTGCACGCAGTGTTTGAATTATAATTAGTGTCGCACTTCTGTGATTGAGTAACATTTGCTCGGATTTTTCTAAAATTTGGTGAAATTAAATATCGATAGGATGATCGGTATCAACCGTTTCTAAAGGACGTTGAACATAACAGGCACGCGAGTTAAAGGCTAGGAAAGAAAACAATAAGCTATCGTCATGATAGAGCGTGGCAAACGTTAGGATTTCTTGTCTAAATGCATGAAAAAATCCAAACATTTCTATAAATAGAATAAGAAAATAATTCTAATAATTAGGATTATAGAAAATGGCTCAAATTATTGTGTACTATTAATTAAAACATTATTTATCACAACATAATAATATTACATTAATATAATACTATGTAATACTTTTAATACTACAATTTCAATTTTCAAAGTTCATCGTAGAAATTAACATTATTGTACTAATTTATTGTATTAGATGTTATTGCAATATTTTGAATAATTACTTCAAGCTCGTCGCGAAACACACACTATACCTAATCGGAATGGTAGTTAAAAAGTAATATTTGCAATAAGAACAACAACAATGAATGCAATCCTTCGGATAATTTAAATAAAGATCAATAACTATTTCAAGTCTTTCTAATAATTAGAATTATAGAAAATGGCCCGAACACTGTGTATATAAAATATATCTACCTTGTATATAATTTAAATTCTTGCTTGAAACTTGATCAGTGTCATCGTGATAGTGAAACGTCACTACAGCATTAATAAAATTTACAATACACCTAATATTTTCGTAAAAGATTCTTACGAGCGTTTGAATATTTTCACGAGAAATTGTATACACGTTGAAAGTTGTACCGGCTGGATTTCTGTACTGAGTAATTATTATCACAAATATTTTGATAGATAATTACAATATTTGGTGTTGTATGTGTATCGTAGAAACTGTTTATACTCGATAATTAATTCCAAGGATCGATTGTAATTATTAATCAAGTAACAGGAAATAATCGCGCGTCTCACAACCAATCCTCAAAACGAATTGATCTTCAACCAACTTCACCGAGTTATTTACTATATTCTTGCAATTACTTATTATTTTATACTACACTTTGCAACGCAATTATTAATCAACCAATCACTCGCAAGCAGGGAAATTCAATGAATTCCATCAGTTGCAAATATCTCGACAGATGGATCGTCACTTAGTGCAAAACATAGTTTATCCAACAAAACCTGACCACGTGTCTCTCGAAAGAACGACGATCCATGCCTCTTCGACGAACATAAAGTCGGCCAAAAAAAAAAAAAAAAAGAAAAGAAAAGGACGGTACTCGCAACCTCGCGTGGTGACCTACGTGAATTCTTAGACGGTCCATCCATTAAAGCCAAAGGGAGCAAAAAGGAAGCGACTCCCGAACGAAAAAAAAAAGAAAAAAAGAAAAAAAGAACCGAGAAAAGTTGAATAAACGTCCATAAATAAAAAGAAGAGGATGAAGGAGATCGTGCGTAGTTATGTGCCACGGTAGTTGGCAGGGAGGTGCTACATTTGACACCTCGGCTTCTCCGTAAAGAGTTGTCAAACCACTGGCCCTCCAGCGTCCACGCGGCTTCCCAGCCATCGGGAAAGCAACACAGGTGGTTTAGGCGCGACCATTTCCACGAGGAGGCCAAGTGACAAACATCATGGAAAATACGCGGTCCACCGTGAAATTGTTGACGCGGGAATTAGGAGCGGACGGGTTGTACTACGCAATTTTCAATTATCACCGATTAACCGGCGTCGCACCACGTCGTTAGAATCCCCGTCCAAATGTAATTTATCGTCGCTGCGTGTAAATAATGAATTAGTGATGGCGGACGCGCATAAAGAGCGACCCTCGGGCGAGTTTTCGGATTCTTCTTCGTGTCCTTTCGTCTCATCGCCGCGCGCGAATTATTGGTTAGTGCAGTTTCGACATTTCTGGAACGCTCGACGCTTTTGTTAAGTTTTCGTTAAGTTCTCGATTAATAACGATCTGCATTCTTTCGAATTTCGCGTTCACTCTTTAACCACGCACGAGAATTTTCTGTCCCATGTTGCAACGTTTTCTCAGTTTCAAGTGTATTGAAATGTTCTTATTAGTTCTTAATGATTTCTATAATAATTGGTTCTTAATTATGTATAATTGCTATTTATATTATTATACATAATTAAGAACGAATTATTATAGAAATCATTAAGAACTAGTACATACATTGAGAACTAATAAGAACATTTCAATACACTTAAAACTGAGAAAATTGTTGCAATTTGGGACAGAATATTATACTATAATACTATAATAATTATTATTATACTATGTTATTATACTATAATAACTAGTTCTTAATTATGTATTAGTTCTTAACGATTTCTATCCAGTGATATTGTATCGGCGAGCTTAAAAGAAAAAAGAAAGATCACTGTTCGGTCACTCGTTATGGTCCGCAAATGACTGATAATTTTCTCCAAATTGTAAATATTGCTTCTCAGACTCTTTGAAGTAAAATTAATTGTTCGTATACATTCGTATGTTTTTTAAAGAAACAGATATTCGTATGTTGTGATCTATTCTCCCTTCAACAGTTCCTCGACGATAATAATCACATTATTACATTTAATAATAATTGCCGTAGCTTTGAATAATGTCGAATGCCCACGCGTTCGATTTTTTTTACACGTAATTACAAAATTTGTTATTGTTGAAATGTTGCACGATCCCTGAGTTTTCCAACACGAATGTTTGAACCAGAGTCATACATTTAACTCCATCGATAAAAATCACGATTCGTTAATATTTCACTGAACAACAATTTTTGTCAGTTCGACGATCGCGACGATGCAAACAGTCACGATATAATTAAATTACCATCGAGCCTCGTTAGATATTTAATCCAAACCGATCTCCGGTTTGTGTATGAAGTGTCTGTGTGTGTTCGTTCGCATATTAGGACTAGCTCGAGGAACACTAATCCTATGTAATCCCGCCGCGTAAGAGGGAAGTGGTCAAGCCTTTCGGGGTCTTAACGGCTTCAATTATCAACACCTAATTATGACCGGTGATCCTAATACAACACCGTCGTATCAGAAGGGCCCTTTGAGCTTCCCCTCGAGCGCCAGTTCCCTTTTGCAAATTTGCTCTTTGTGCCGTGATAGTCCGTGTCCAGACAATGTAATCCGCAAATAGGTTGCGCTCATTTGTCCACGGTGATAAAAGTCAACGTACCCGTGCCATTCGAATTGCGGAACATTGCGAGTACTCAGGTTGATCCTCCAGGCTTAACTAACGCTGAAGGAAATCCCTTTGTTACTCAATGTTTAATGCTTTTGTCTTTGCCACCGTGCACTCGTTTACTCATCTATCGACAACGAAAGATCGGAGTTTTCATTTGTCAGAAGAACTCAAGTTGCACTCAAGTCTTGGCATTTTCTTCGTGGACGTTTGTAGGACGTCTTACATTTTTGTGAAAGAATTACTTTACCTGTCGATTACTTTTACATTTCTTTCCGCGATTTTCGCAATCTTCGAATTTTTTCACACACAGTGCACAAAACTATGGGTCTAATTACAACAGACTGGGTGCCGTTAGAATTATATAATGCACGTTGGGCAGTGTATAAAAAAGAAATTTTCAAGAAATGAAACAATCCCTGTAATAATCAAAAGAAAAAGTTCTACGAAAAGAAGTAGAAAAATATAAAAGATCGTTCGTCGAGAAGATAGTTCCATTGTCGTTTCGATAAAAAGTAGGAGTTTCCTTTACCTGATATCGAGCCGTCGTTCGGATGCAGATGATGATTATTATTCATAAGGGACGCGTTGTTGTTGTTCTCGTTTCCAGGAACACCGCCCGGACCGGAGCAAAGCTTCCCACCCTCGAGCACGTCGTGATCGTGTCTACAGAAAAGGCCGTCCTGTCTCAGGGCGAATTCGTCGCCAGGAACTAGCTGCCTCATGCAGGCTGAACACCGGAAACACTTGATGTGATAGATCTTGCTCCTTGCTCTCATTACGTAGTCGTCCTTGCTGAAGCACTCGCTGCACTTGTCGCACTTTGTCCCGAACAGCCTGAAACGAAATGTTTCTCCGCGTTAATGCCTCCCCCTTTTCAATTTCGAATTTCATTCATTTGTACGAAACGTGTTGGAACAACCGGACAAGGTGAAAGAAAGAAGGAAAAGCAATATCTCTTTCGGAGAAAATCGAAGTTTGAGGATTTCTCGTTTAACGCTGGAATAACGTGCCAATTTTTGTTCAAAACTTATAATATTTTCTCAGTTTTAAGTATATTTATAATATTTCAATATTTTAATATTTTCTTAGTTTTTATTAATAGTTAATATTTTAATATTTTCTTAATATTTTGTTTCTTTAATATTTTCTTAGTTTTTATTAATAGTTAATATTTTAATATTTTCTTAATATTTTGTTTCTTTTAATATTTTCTCAGTTTTAAGTACATTTAAGTTGAAATAGGCGAAATAAATTACTTTTCAATAATTTCTATTCGGTGATGTTATACCGACCGAGTTCAAAAAGGAAGCGACGATTTATCGTATACCGGCTCGGTCGCTCGTTACGGTCCGCAATCGGCTGTCAGCGCAAGCGGTTAAAATGAACATTCGAAATTATTTCTTTTCGAAGGTGTTTCCAGCACGGTGCACACACTTTTACACACTCCATTTTCCTATAAAAGGGGAACGAGCTTACGAAACGATATTAATAAATCTAGGATAGACAAAAATACCGGATTGAATCTGACGTAACACTGAGCCGCGTAATTTACCCAAATTCTGGAACTCTACTAATTCCGCTAAGTATAAGAATTGAAATTACCACCTTTTCTCTTCGGGCAATTTTGCCGACAAATTTATTTATTGTCTCTCCATTTGCGCCGATGCGTGTTTCCGCGAAATTTTACTCGGCCGCTGGATCGAGCAGTTAATTATCGGTTTTTAAGCTAATTGTGCTTCTCTCTGCAGCACACTTCGTCCGGTTTCTCCGCACGAACCAAATTGCATTCATTAGCGGTGCTTCCTAAATTGTCGAATTTTATTAATAAAAAGTTTCATGCGACACAGAATCCCAGCCCGATGGCAGTTAATTATTAGTTGCTTGGATAATTATATCATCGCGTTTCGTTCATAATTCACTTGCAAATGGATATCACGATGTGCGTGTGCGTCGCTTTTTGCGTAGCGCTTCGCTCGGAAATCTTAGGGTTAGCATGTTTTCGTCTCGAAATAAAAACGTTTTAAAATACAGAATTTGTAACATGTGGATATATTAACAATTGTATAATAATATAAAATTTAAGAATTTTATTTTATTCAAGAAGTACGTTAATTAATTCTTAATTAAGTGCATTGATAATTTTATCAATAACAATTTAAGAATTTAATTATCAAACTGAAGCAATTAAGTAATGCTTTATAATATATTATGATATTATAATATAATATGTAACATATTATATTCTTATATAACATAATGTATAATATATATTACAATATTATATTATATATTAAGATATTATTGTATTATAGTATTGTATTAAGAATTGTATTTTATATTACAATTTAAGAATTTCAGTAGTTATTAAAACTGTCAAATTGGAACAATAATGCTATATAATATAATATAATACAATATAATATAATATAATGCTATATAATATAATATAATATAACATAATATAGTATAATGCTATATAATATAATATAATATAATATAATATAATATAATATAATATAATATAATATAATATAATATAATATAATATAATATAANTCTATATAATATAATATAATTTTATAGCTATAAAATATTAAAAACAAAGTGTGTCCTAAGACTTTCGCGTGGAAGTATAAAATCCAATACACTATTCTTCTTTAGTATCATAAATGATATATATTTTAGATTAATTGACGTGCACATTTCTTCATTGAAAACTATTCTGTTTAGAAGAAAATAAGAAAATCGTAGAAAAATTCTATCCAGAAAAGTAAATGAGCTCGATATTGTAAGAAATGGAGGCTTCACATTTTAAAAAATTATCATTGTACGATTTTTTCCTCAATTAAGTTATAATAGTTAGAAATATCAACAACAGTATGAAACATCGTCGATATTTTAAACTGCTACAATCTCTTGAGAAAACGAAAGTACGAAATTATACCTGAAAATATACCTGAGTTCATTTTAAAGCATCCTGTACTCTCACAATATTGACTTCGTTCTTTCTGTCAAAGATGCTTTCGTACTATTTTGAAGGCAGTAAACAGAGATACTTTCCCCTCGAAAGTCTAGCAAATTCAAACATCTTCGTGGGACTCAGGAAAATTTCTTTTCACAACTAAATCCGCCATGGTCCTCTCTTTAAAACGATCCCATGAAATTTGTTCTGCTCTTTTCTCTTTTTCCACAAAATTATCGACAACTTTTCATCGAATGTAATTTGTTTTAAAACGAAGAAGAAAGAATACTCGAAATATTATACAGACTACTCCACGGGTGTTCAACCAGTTTTGATAAAAACTAAATTCTTGGATAAAACCCTGTTTAACAAACAATGCAAAACAATAATAAAATCGCTGAAATGCTTCTCTTTAATACTTCATTTTAACAATTTATAAATTTGTTGACTTCTTGAAGTTGTAGCAATTTAAATTAAAAATATTAAGTATTCAATCGGCATCCAACAAACAATAAAATCGCTGAAATACTTCTCTCTAATAATACAGTTTTACAACAATGCAAATTCGTTTAACAATACGATACATATTTTCCACGAAATTGTAGCAATTTAAATTTAAAATATTTAATTAATTTATACGTATCGTGAATGTCTAAAATAGTCAGTAATTCGTACATTATTATTGTTATTAACTTAACTAATTATTATAACTATTATTGTTATTAACTTAAATGGATTTCCAACGTACACGTGCTCTTCGATGCCCGCATCAGGCTCACGTAGCAACACTCGAACAGACAGAATCGGAGCGATGAAACACTTTTTTTTTTTTTAACGCGTAATCCTAAAGTTCGCGTTATTTTCCATGAACGTCTTGGTGGAAGAACACCCAGAAGGAAACGTTTCACCCCACGGTTGTTTCGACTTTTCGTACGAGGCGACAGGAACAACAAACAGGCGTCATCGGTGTCTCTCGAGCGGTGGCAAATCCCTGTCGACCGGATATGCCAGTCTTCTTCTTCGTTCCGGACGGCGTTTCGACGTTCGATGAATCAATGCAAATAAACTGGCTGTCTCCCGTCCAGAAAAATATTTGCCACAGTTTTTCTTTTTTTTTTCTTTTCTTTTTTTCTTTTTTTCCCCGGGTAGAATCCGTGTCGATCGATCCCGCGAGTCTCGAAGACGTTTTGTCCTCTCTCCGGATTACGTCGAAAACATGGCGTGCACGGTGAGTCGAAAAAAGTATCTTGCAATATTTTTGTGAGAATAAATACACTAACAAGATTGATTTTCGCAAATAGTCTACTATCACATGCGAAAGTAACATTCCAAGTGAATGAATCAAACGAAACTAACGTCCCGCGTTGGTCCCGAGAATTTTTTGTCCCAAAATTGCAATATTCTCTCAGTTTATTTAAGTATAACACAGGCGAAACAAATAATAAATTTATTACTTCTCAGTAGTTTCTGTTCAATGCAGAAAGAAAGCGGCGAATCATTGTATACGGTTCGGTCGCTCGTTATAGTCCGCAATCAGTTGCCAGCGCATGTGGCTGAAAATTCGAAATTAAGTAGGTAACTTAAAATTCGAAATTGCTGTGTCGATCAGTGTCCAATTGTACCAATTAAGAGTTAAATGTTAAAGATGGTTTCACTAAATATTCAGATTTCTTGGTACAATGGATCATGACAATTGAAATATTTCTATGATTCTTTACAAGATAAATATTTGTATCGAATGTCTTGTAATTTCTTCGTGCATTTATAAATTTGTTTCAATCCTGACCAATATCTATAATCGTCACAGTTATTTTTAGCTATAACGTTGATGAAATTTTAAGAAAGATTTCATACGATACACACACTTAGTATATAAATATCCAAATACTTTCACTGCAAATTAAAACTAAGGGTTTATTATTCGTGAAATCGAAAGAAACATTGATTATATAATTATTTGTAACTTTTACATTTGTAGATTTGTTTCAATCCTGACCAATCATAAGCATATGTAAGTATTTTTTTTTTGCATCGTGAATAATATCCTTACGATTTTTTTAATTCTACGGATATATTATAATATATGAATAAAAAAATTCCAAGGATATCATTTACGAAACGAAAAGAAATATTTATTATTCCTTCTTTTAAAAGAAATTCTATTAAAAATGTTTGAAGTAAAATATCGTATACATTTATAGTTTCGTTTCAATTCTAATCAGTATAATCGTCATGTAGTCGATATTAATGAAATTTTTGAACGCAAAAATATATAATAAATATAAAAATATTTTTATATATATAATATTATATATTATAAAATATATTTATAAATATAAAGATATTTTAATATATATAATATTATATATTATAAAATATATTTATAAATATAAAAATATTTTAAAAATATTAATATTATATACTATATAATATAGTTATAATGTATAATACTGTACTATACTATTATATATTATATAATATAGTTATAATATATAATACTGTACTATAATATTATATATTATATATGATAAAATTATAAAATATATTATTATACATTATATATTATATATTATAAAAAATATATATATTATAAAATATATTTATAA
>NW_025110139.1:19604-50159 GCF_011392965.1 Frieseomelitta varia
AAAATATTAATATATAATATTATATATTATATAATATAGTTATAATGTACAATACTGTACTATAATATTATATATTATAAAATATGTTTATAAATATAAAAATATTTTAAAAAATATTAATATTTTTAGTATTCTATATTATATAGTATAGTTATAATATATAATACTATAATATTATATATAATGTATAATACTGTACTATAATATTATATATTATAAAATTTATTTGTAAATATAAAAATATTTTAAATAATATTAATATATAATATAATTATATATATAATATAGTTGTAATATATAATACTGTATTATAATATTATATATTATAAAATATATTTATAAATATAAAAATATTTTAAAAAATATTAATATATAATATTATATATTGTATAATATAATTATAACGTATAATTCTGTACTATAATATTATAACATTATAAAATATATTAATAAATATGAAAATGTTTAAAATTACATAAGAGTGGAAGCAAGAATCGCATCGACACGCAACGCACGACTCGAATAGAGATACATTTATTTATCCTTCACTTTTGCGCCGAAGCAAGTAAAATTTGCTTATTTGTTTTTGCTATCGTTGGCGTAACTTCGGATCGAGGGTTTTCTCGCGAAACGAAATACCGTGTTCAATTCCGTAGTAAGTTCGACGCAACCACGTGTGAACCACACTTTCTCTCTCTCTCTCTCTCTCTTTTTATTACGGATGCAGATTTGTCCGCATGCAGAGCGCAGCTTTTCTCTTCGCTGTGTACGTTAGATAAAAATACTCTGAAAGAAACATTCTGTCAGTTCTTACTCGTTTTCTTCGCTTCTTCTCGCCTTTTCGCTTTTGTTTCTTTCGTCGCTTTTTCTCTGTTTTCATTTCTCTCCAATCTCGCCGTTTGCAAATGCGTATCGCGTGCCTCGGGAGAATTGTCGCCAGTATCCCTAATTCGTGTAGTATATTTCAGCCGTGAGTAACCGAGTTCTTAATTTTTACGATTCTCTGTTAATCATTATCGTCATTTATTTATTAATTTCATGGCACGCAGTTTGGTACTTTTTAGTTTATATATTTACAATATAGCGACAGTTTTGTGCTATAATTGTTTTTATTGTCGTTAAAATAATGTAATATTATATTATACATAATAGTCTTTATATTATTACTATTATATTTATGTATTATTATATAGTATTAACAGTAATATAATATTATGATATTAATAGTAATAATTGTAAAACATAAATATAGTAATAATAATAATAATATATAGAATATTATGTATCATATTAGTCATCAGTTTTGTACTATAATTGTTTTTATTGTCGTCAAAATAATGTAATCTTATATTATACATAATAGTCTTTATATTATTATACTATTATATTTATGTATTATAATATAGTATTAACAGTAATATCATGTTATAATATTAATAGTAATAATTGTAATACATAAATATAATAATAATAATAATAATATATAGAATATTATGTATCATATTAGTCATTAGTTTTGTGCTATAATTGTCGTTAAAATAACGTAATATTATATTATACATAATAGTCTTTATATTATTACTATTATATTTATATATTATTATATAGTATTAACAGTAATACAATATTACGATATTAATAGTAATAATTGTAATACATAAATATAATAATAATAATAATAAAAAAATATAGAATATTATGTTATGACAATAATAATATATAGAATATCATGTTATGACAATTTAAAAATATATTTATATATCATGATATTTATCTCAAAGTATTTTATATTTTTGTGTTTCATTCTACAGTCCAATAATTTCATAATTTTATGTTGCATACAGAGTGAATTATTGCATATAATTTAACAAACTCTTTCAAAGAAAGAGTCCTCCACTGTTAAGAGGATAAATATAAACTCGAAAATTTGATAATACTATTAAAAACCGTAGAGCGTTTCAATTTTTCGCGAGACAACTAGGAGAAATCTAAATGTACAAAATAATCAGGTAACAGACTTTATATCAAGTATGCCTCTACTTAAGAGAATTTCCACGTAGAACTCCATTTTCACTGTTTTGTATCATTATTAACTCGTCGATAATACTCAAACATTCGTCCGTCTAGTCGTATTTCATGTCCGATATTTATCGTTGTCGATAGATAAGACGAAGAGTGAAAGAAAGGATGAAAGAAAGGATATTGCATAGTGATTCAGAGGGATATTGCAAAGGATATTGATAGTCGATGATAACATGCAATTAACGTCTTACCTGACATAGTCGCGCTTGCAATAAGTTTTTCCATCTCGTACGAAACAGGTGCAGTGCTCGTCCAGAAATTGTTGACACTCCGCGCATTTCAAACAGGCGGCGTGCCATTCCAGATTCGGTGCAACTCGCAAGATCCATTGGTCGTGTATTCGGCCACCGCATCCCACGCAATGCGAGGTCGTGTTTTCTGCAAAAGAGAAAAGAAATACTAATAACAATGACAATGATAACGACTTTCAGTTAGCATACAGCGAGCAACGAAGGTATTCGAACGGCACGATAGGAAATAATCGATTGAACAAACATTGTATAATAAATTGCAATTTATTGAAACAAATTGTTTCTATACTGTTGTATATACATTTGCTAAATGTGTGAAAAGTTAGAGAAAAATTAAAACCACAAGTAAATAATAAATTACATAACATTTTTCACGGATAAACGCATATAAGGCATAACAAAACGTATTCGAACGCAATTTTAATAGTCATGATAGAATGCAATATATGTGATTATATCTAGTTGGGCCACTCTTGGCTTTAACAACCTCTCGAAGACGATTTTCTATAATATTGACTAACTTTCTGGTAACACATTTGGATCCATAGAGCACCACATAGAGCTGCTAGAATATTTTATGTTTTAAAGAATTATTTACTCGTTATATTATTTCTTCTAAGTCTTCTATCAAGTCCTTCCTATAAATGTTCGATGGGATTTAAGTCAGGGCTTTATGGTAAGGGCTGGTTAATGAATGGGGTACATTATCTGAGATCCATTCTTGTACTGTTTTGGCCGTATGTTTAGAGTCTCGGTCCTGCTGGAAGCAAAAATTTCTTGACACATTTAATTTCTCCGCACTGTCGATGAAATTTTCTTTTAAAATATTTAAATATTTTAGCTTTGTCCATGATTCCATCGATGAATACGAGATTTCCAGATTGCCAATTAGCAGGCATTCAGCTCTATAACCATTACGGAGCCTCCAATTTTTTGAATCCAACTCCTTGTTTGACTTCTTCCATACTGTTCTCTTACTATTGGGCCCAAATAAATTGAATAATTTACTTTCATCCGAAAAACATAACAGTGTTCCAAAAATTATACGTCCTTATTTATATACTCTTTGGCAAATTTTAAACAAAGTAATTTACTCTTCTTGCTAATGTGTAGTTTCTCTCGCGGGACTCTACCATGGAAATTGTTTTTCCATAACATTCTTCGACATAATTGGGCGTGTACTTCTTTGTTAAAGTTTGCAACAACCGTTGTTGCCAATTTTAGAGCAGACGTAAACGGATCTTTCTTCATTTCACGCAAAAGCAATTCTTCTTCCCGTGGTGTTAATTTTTTTCGGACGCCCAGATCTTTGTTCATTTGCAATATTTTCGTTCGTATTATACTTTTTTTTTTATTATATAATGAATTGTTGATTTGCTTCTGCTTACAAGAGAAGCAATTTCTTTATATGATTTGCCTTCTTTGTGCAATTCAACAATAATTTCTCGTTCGGTCTACTTACTTTTTGATGTTTTACCATTCATTAATTTGAATTAACAAGTTAACGTTTAACTTTCGGTGCCGTTTGCTCTCAAATACTGTTGGAAATACACTGAAGATCTTTTGTTTACATTTAGACCTCGCGACAGTTTACAACGTATAATGTTTATAATTCAGCGTTTGAATACTTTTGTTACGCCTTACATGTACTTACCCGTGAAAAATGTTATGTAATTTGTTGACTTATTGTTTAATTTTTCTTTAACTTTGCACATAATTAGCAAATGTATATACAATAGTATAAAAACAATTTGCTTTAATAAATTGCAATTTATTATACAATTTTTGTATAATCACTTATTTTCTATCATGCCGTTCGAATACTTTCGTTGCTCCCTGTATATACATATATATATACATATATATATACATATATATATATGTGTGTATGTATGTATGCTATTTTTTTCTTTTTTTCAGTATGCAATTAAATAAGATTAAAAGCACTGTTGGGCTCATTTCGGTTAATGGAATTTGTAACCCGAGCGCGCAGGAATCGATCGAATGTATTCGTTTTCCAATGTTGTTTGAGACGTGTTAGTTAAAGATTACTTAAAGGGAGAGAGCGACGCGTTTCCTCACGAGTTTCTTGCATTTTGAATAAACAATCTAGAGTCAACTGTTTTCTGCAGCGTGGTCGAAAAAGCATCTAGGTTTTCGATACGATATTTTTATGAAAACGAATGATATATTGGCAAACTATGTTTCCATAAATTGTGTGTTCACTACATGCAGTAGCATTTTTTAATAGTGAGTTATATAACTGAACTAGAGGTATTGATATACATGGTGTTCTTTTTGCAACTCTTTACTTGAAGACACGTTTTATTTTTCAGTACAATTTCATGTGAATTATGTGTGTGTGTGTGTATATATATATATATACATTTTATAATATAGATATATTATAAAATTAATATTATATCCAATAATTAAAATTAATATCATATCTAATATATTAGATATTTGGTTCGTCATTAGAGTGCGAGTTGTTGTACATTTGTAAGAAATTTAATATATAGATACTCATGAAATATATACATAACATACAAAATTATAGAAAGCATACGAAGCATAGTATTTACTAGAATATTCAGTGAATAAAATAAATTTTTTAAAACACGAATTCGCTTAAAAATCCACAGTTTATTTATCACATCTATAAAATATCAAATTACACGATACTTTGTACTTTGTAACAACGTTTTTCAGTTTTTGGAATAACTGTAAAGAATATCTAAAAATTTTTTGAAACGGGAGTCTATTGAAAAATGGACGAATGATGCATGAATACATCTTTGTAATTGAAAAACGATACTCAAAATGATACTTGAATGAAAAAAAAAAAAAAAAACGATAGCATTAACATTCAAAGGTGCAACGAGAGAACGAACATCGTTGTCAATATTTAATTGGGATTAACCTCACCAAATAATTTAGCAATAATCAAATATTTATTCAATATCGTACAATTATTATTCAATGCCGTAAAATCCTGAGAACAGTTTCATTTAATCGCGGAATTAATATCTGCAGTGAAGTTAAGTGCTTTGCGCTTAATTTCACCCTTGTGTTCATTTATTTTCAATCATTGAATTACACATTTTAGATTTTCGTAGTGTCGGGTGTAAAAATATACTGAAAAATAGTCTGCAGTTGAAAATAGAAAAAGTCAAGTTTGAAGACTTATCAATTGTATACGTAAACTTATCGCCAATTTTCGACGAGATTATTCCAACTGCAAAAAAAAAAAAAATAGGTCGAACGTGTCGACATTTTTTCAAAAAGGCGAGAAAATTAAACTTCGAAATTTTTTAGAATGAAAGATACATCGAAGCTATTTTCTTTGAACCAAAAAGTTTGCATTTTTCACTCGTTCTGGAAAAGAACCAAAATACTTAAAAAAAAAAAAAAAGTGCAAACTAGTTTTTCTCGAAAATAAAGTTTCGAAATAAAAGAACTTTATTTGTTTTCGTTTCGATTTAATTTTTGTCTCTGGAACCATTCTTTTGTTTTCTTCGGTTTTACAATATCACGAAAAGTGAGATACTTTGAAGAATAGAATTTCTTATTAAAATTTAAATTTATCATTCAATGAACATTTCCTTATCTTGATTATGTGAAGCGTGCAACGTTTTATAATTTTGTCCTCCATTCGTTCAAATTTGCTTCTTCGTGAAATACAAAATGTTAATGACAAATAGATATGAGTAGCAGGATTTCAAGTAATAGCAGCGGCGTACGCCAGTGGAAAATGATTGCACATCAATCAAACACATAATCAGTGGTTTCATTTATTCGCCAAATCCAGTTACAACAAACTGTCTATTACATATTTACTATGTTTATGCATTAGTGACAGGATCATTGCCAATAATGACTCGTCGAATCGATAAAGCATGTAGGGATTTCGCGTTGTCAATCACGAGATAATTGGATCGTTTAATTAATCGATTAAGTGTGTAACAGCTATTATTTACCCTCTCCATAAGTTATCAACTAAATACATCCATCTAAGAAACGAAATTCGAGTCTACATAAAATGTTTCTCGAAGTTTGGACTTACTGAGAACATTAGATAGAAGGAGAATCATTCAGGATAAAAATGTTGAAATTTCATTGTTAACTCCGTGCTCTGTAATTTTTTTTCCAAATTTGGACAAATATTTATTATTGTAAATGCAGCATCGTATTAAAAGAGAAATGTCGAAACATCGCGTTGCATTATTGTGTTGTTATAATACTGTAATATATAATACTTAATTATGATAAATATATAAATACTATTATATATATAATATTATGTACTATTATATTATTTCTTATAATTATAAGAAATGATACATAATATAATAATAATGTAATATTGTAAAAATATATAATATAAGTACATAAATAATATAAATAGTATTGCTATATATATGTATATATATGTATATAATATATATAATACTTAATTATAATATATATATAAATACTGTATAATTAATATATATATATATATATATATATAATATTTATTATATACTATTATATTATTTCTTATAATTATAAGAAATGGTACATAATATAATAATAATGTAATATTGTAAAAATATATAATATGAGTACATAATATAAATAGTATTACTATATATATATAAAATTTTGTCCGCTAATTTTGATAATAACTACCGTGCACTGAAAACCACGTAAATTATTTTTTACACTTGCGACAACACAATCAGCCAAGTTAACTTTTAACTTTTAAGTCAGTGACCAGGAGCTGCGCGCTTTTAAACGATCCCGATGCGATCCGCCATTCACCACCGCGAACGATCGCTATTGCAATCTCTCACTTATTCGTCACAGCCCGCGTCGAGTACTTCAAAAAGCGCGCCGCATGGAAAACGATCCAGCGAATGAAGTCCCATTGTCGAGTGGTCGAATCGTCTCGAGTGAGGCGTCTAAATAGAAACGGGCTTCCTCCACTTCTCCTTTCATATTGTCGCCGTATAGAAAACACGCGCGCGTCAGCCGCCAATGCGGACACTTCTCCGTGAAAATTACAGTCATCGTCCATTGTCTCGGCGAGTGAGATGCGTGTAAAAAGCGGGGCAAGTCGAGATTTCACCGAAAAGCCTATTGATAAGTTTTAACGCGCAGAGGGGAACAAAAGAACCTCCCGCCCCATTGTTTGCCAGATCTGATTTATCCCTGCAACGGGTGTTACGGGTGCTACGATAAAAATATATATTTCCTCGGCGTCGTTCCTCGGCAACGATTTTCGAAAATCGATCAATCGAAGGTGGTCTAGATAATCTTTTTTTTTTTTAGACAAATTCACGCGACGAACCGACACGATTTAACCACTTGCGCTGGCAACTGGTTCGCGGACCATAACGAGCGACCGAACCGTACACGATAATTCGTCGCTTTCTTTTTCTATTGAACTCGCGTCGGTATGATATAAAACGTCGGATAGAAATTATGAAGAAGTAATAGACTTATCATTTGTTTTGCCTGGGTTACATTTAAGTGTACTTAAGACTGAGAAAATGTCGCAATTTGGGACGAAAAATCCTCGACGAGTTATTCCAGCGCAAGAGGTTAAAATATCAATTAACCCCTTGGCGATTGATACCGTGAAACGAAAATTATACTGCGTGGTATGAAGCAAAGTTGAACAAGAAAATAGTTAAAAATTTCCTTGAGAAACGTATTCAGTCGTGGAACTCTTTTTTTTTTTTTATTCTTAAGTGGACTATTAAATTAATTGAATTAATAATTGTATTATGCGTACAGTTTGAAGATTTATATCCTTTTCTTATGTTTCTAACGATGCAGAGAAAAATTTTATCTCCATTTACCTATTCTGTTATTAAGTACGTTTAAAGTTTTCAAATCTTTTTTTTAATTGTTCCCTCCTAAAAATAAAGCATTGTGTGATAGATTTTTTTTTTTTCTATGAAGAATTTACACAGTGTTTGATACTGACGAACGTAAAATCCGAAGTTGTCGTCGGATTAAATAACGTTGACGAAGATGTGACTTCAAATTGAAGGATTAATTGATAAGTTAGAACATTATCTCGTTTGTAAATGATCCTAACGTTCGATCTGCATAAATTTCAAAGTGGCTTGGAAAATTATAATTTAAAAATTGACGGTTGTGGTCAATTGGCACGAATCAGTAATGAAAAAAAAAAAAAAAAAAAAGACAAACTCGAACGGTGACAGTGATAAAGAAAGAATTCATTTTTTTTTTTTTTTGACATTTCTCTTACGATTTGCACAATACAGATTTTATCGTGTGAAACGAGGCCCATGCTGCGTTCAAAGCTGAGTTGAAGTTTGTCGAACATTTAGACAAATCGCAACTATGTTATCTTCTCGATGAACTACCGAGACCTTTCGCAATCACCGGAGACTTCGTTCCCTTGTGTCGATTCGACGCACTTTTCTCTTCAAGCACAGGTAACAGAAGCGAGGCCTCGTGACATCTCACTTTTCAATCTCGTCCCCGACAATGGCAGAAACAAAATATTTGCTCCGGGATCAAATAGACCCCGGCATCCGCCGGCCGCCTGTTACTGTCGGAGCATCCGCCATCCGAAGGTTGAAGCCTTTTCAGAGCGGAAAGAAGCTAGCAAAACAAGTGACAGACATGGAAACGCGACATTTGAAAATAAATTTACGAGCGAGTTTTGATTGCTCGCAGTTAGACGGAAGACATGGCAGAGCAAGTATCGCAATTTTAAATGGCGTTTGTGTGGCGTTTGACGAGACATCTACGTTAAAATTTAGAAAAATTTATCACTGTGTGTTCCGAAAGAGAGATTTCATGTTTCGAGCTGACGGTATCGCGATGTATCGAGAAGCAAAATTTTTGGTTCACGTTGAACCGTTGAAACTGAAAATTAAGGCCATTTGTCGCGAGGAATTTGTTAATCACCGCTGCAATGAATTTTGATCCAATTATAATCGATAATTTGTTTAAGTTTCTCCTGTAATTAAAAAACAGAAGAGGAGAGATAAACGTATGTCTGAGTGTATTAAATATAAAGACAGAGATTCCCGAAGATTTTGAACAAGACCTAGAATAATCTTGACATGATCCAACTTGTCTTGATCTTTTTGTCGATGTTAATGTTTTAGTGATTTTGTGGTTGCTAATAATTCAATAGAGGTTGATGCAATCTAAAAGAGAGAGAAAAAAAAAGAAAAAAAGGAGATTTGAATAACGAGGCAGTCAGCAATCGATGTTCATGTATGTACATATTGTCACAATTATAAATTTATATTCGTAAAATTTATAGTGATGTTATTAACAATTATCTTAGAAACTGCGAAAAATGATTTCGATCTTCGGCTTCAACGATCCAAAATATCCCCGAACTGACAATATTTCCAGAAATCTCTTCTTGTACTTAAGTTGTACCGAGCCAAGTGTATAACATAGTTTGACAAGGTTTGAAACAAAAGAAACATATAAAAATCAAGGGGCGACAATTATTAAAAATTGAAAAAGGACCGTATTAACCTCTTGCGTTAGTAATTGGTTCGCGGACCATAACGAGTGACCAAATACGTATACAATAATTCGCCTTCTTTTTGAATTCATCGGTCTATCACTGGATAGAAATTGCTAAGAAGTGGAAGAAGTAAATTTATTATTTCTTTTGCCTGGGTTATATTTCAATATACTTGAAATTACTTTCTCAGTATCGGGAAGATTATATTTTACCTTAGTACGAATAGTAATATTTAGAAACGTTCAGAATCTCGAACGGAATCTCTTTTCTCTGAAAATCAGATTTTTGAACACTGTTCTATTAACCAGTTACGCTGGCAACCGATTGCGAACCATAACGAGCGACCAAACCGTATATAATAATTCGTCGCTTTCGTTTTGAACTCGTCGGTATGACACGACTGGATAGAAATTATTGAGAAGTAATAAATTTATTATTCGTTTTGCCTGGGTTTTATTTCAATATACTTGAAATTAGTATATTGAAATTATTTCCTCTAAATATTGGGAATATAAGAATAGTGATATTTAGAAACGTTCAGAGTCCCGAACAGAATCTTTTTCCCCCTGAAAATCACGTTTTCGAACACAGTTCCATTAACCAGTTGCGCTGGCAGCCGATTGCGGACCATAACGAGCGACCAAACCGTATACAATAATGTCTTTGACATGACTGGATAGAAATGATTGAAAAGTAACAAATTTATTATTCGTTTTGCCTGTGTTGTACTTAAATATACTTGAACCTATTGAAATATTGCAATTTTGGGGCAAATATTCTCGACGTGCGTGGCAAGAGGGAAAAAAAAACGAGAGTTAGCCAGAACAACCAGATTGTTCGACGTTGCAATAGGATTGACAAGGTTTCCTTCCTCTAGGTTTTCACCTAGAAATATATTTGAGCGGTGCACGTCAGACGTTCTATCTGGAGGCACGGCAAACGTCGTAGAATCGCTTCGTCTATATACAATAGCTGCGTGATTCGAACGAATCGAGTCGGATCGAAGAAGGACGCCCGGCGCGACGATCGGGCGGCAGAGGGGAGAGGCGAAAGGGAAAAAGGATGGAAAAGAACAGACCGGGCGTGAATCATAGACGGCGGAGCGAAACGGTGGCTGGTGGCCACTACTACTGCCGCCGGCGCACGTCTATCTGAAATTCCGTGGCTGCGTGCCCGGGGTGAGTTTGCGCGCTGGAAACCCGGCGTTCGCCGGCCCGTGAAAAGAAATCCCGGCGAAGGGGTGGGAAGCCACCCGTAGAGGGGAATATGGTGAACACAGAAGGACGAACAGGGGACGAAGCTGGGCGGCGCACTTTCAGCTCGGTAGCTCGGTAACTCCGCCCAGATCTCCGCGGGTTTCAGACCCGACGTCTCTGCCGGAGTCGGCGCGCAGCTTCTTTTCTCTCGGTGTGCTATAATGCCTGAATACGCGAAATAACGTTCCCCGAGCTCTCGCATCTACGCGATACGGCGAGAGCTTTGTGAATCAGAGAGCAAGCAGTTCGCTAGATAGAAACTTGTCCATTGGTATTATTCAAGTGGACGATCGAGAATTTCTTATTTTCGAACGTACGGAAAATAAAACGGACGTTCGTTTTTTTGTTGAACTGTCGCTTATTTCTTCGCGAAGAAACGTTGAGATATACTTCGTTGGGAGATACTTCTACTTATTGCGCTGGCGACTGGTTCGCGGACCGTAACGAGTGACCAAACCGTACACGATAATTCGTCGCTTTCTTTTCCTATCGAACTCGTGTCGGTATGATATAAGACTGGATGAAGAATTATTAAGAAGTGATAGACTTATCGTTTGTTTCGCCTGGGTTACATTTAAATATACTTCAGACTGAGAAAATGTTGCAATTTGGGACGAAAAATTCTCGACGCGCGTGTCACGTCATTCCACGTCGTACCGATGAGGTTAATTTCTAATTTCTAGCGCTTGTATCTTTTATTTCTCGAATTCTATTCGTGGAATCTACGAAACTTTCATTTTCGATTTTAAATTTTAAATAATGCCCCTCGCTTCTGCTTTCCTGATTAATTCGTGGATAACAAGTTTCATCTTCCTGTAATCAGTAATTTCTAATGTTGAGAAGCTCCAATATCAATATCCTTTATATTAAATTCTTTAGAACTTGAAAAGTATACTATATTTTCAAAAAGACTATATTTAAAAAGTTTTCTGTACTTTTAGAATTTAAAAAAGTATTCTATATTTCTGAAGTATAGAATACTTTTTATTATGATACTTCAGAAGTATAGAATACTTTTTATTGTGATACTTCTGAAGTATAGAATACTTTTTATTATGATACAACACTGTAAATATTTGCAATTCTACTTTTTGCTTTTCATTCCTTCATATCTGACATTTATAACGTAATATATAGGTATTATCGAGCCCTATCTCGTATGCTAGTGTCTAATAATAATAATCTTGTGATTCATATGTAATATGATTCACAATCTACCTTTATATCTCGATATCTCGTTCTCGTGTCAACGACGAAGTTAAAATTGAAATTTTTCCTTGTTGTTAGGTATTTTCTTTCCCATTACTTTGCTCGTTAATCGTTTGCTATTTGTAATCATTTTCAAAGCTGTTGTTCGATAGATATTTGTATTTATTTTCATAATGGACTTACGATTCCAGGCAAACTGGACGTTGAATCTTCTAAATTCGTTGCTTAGTTGACGTAAAATCAATTAAAATAGTTGAAATTATCATAAATTATCATAAATGGTAGTTCAGAAAGTTATCGTTTCTTTTTGGAAATTTCATAAATAGTTAAAGTTAAAGTTAACAGTAACAGTTTTAAAAAATAGTTAAAATTACCATAATGGTAGTTCAGAAAGTTATGGTTTCTTTTTGGAAATTTTATAAATTTACGATAGAATATTTTCAGAGATTTACTATTATTAATATATTTCCATTAATAGTACATTCCAGATACTATTGTTATTTTGAAGAAAATTCCATGTTTCTTACATTTAAGATTAATATCAACTCTGAAATATTTGGTAATAAATTTCCGTGCGTCGTTCCGTGTCTAAATCTGCAATGTTATTATCTTACCATACCATGTCGCGTCACGTTTCTACCAGCTTGTTCATTTTGTCAGTAGATTAGACATTCTTATGCGTTTCTAGGAAATTTGAAAGTAAAATTGCAGGGAAATGGAAAGAAATTGCAAGGAATAAACGCAATGCGAGGAAATATACGCGCTGGGTATTCAAACTATAGTGCTTTTTGTAGAGAGTCTGTGATTGTGTCGCAACATAGAAATTTGCAATATGGATATTTATCAGATCTTAAAATTTAGTTTGAAGATCAACTCACCATTCCCTTTAGACAGTCTATGTTTTATATAAAAATATCTACCAAGTTAATAGCTCATGGGTTTATCTAATATTTCTGTGCGAAAGAAGTATAATTATCTATCTGCGTATTGCCAAAAACATGAGTCTTTATGCATGAGAATTTATTATCAGATTTTAAAATTCGTCTTCGTATCTTCGTACGTACTTCGCTTACGTTTCAATTTTTCCGCTATGCAAACAAACAAAGTACTTCTAAACTAGACTAAAGTAATTGTTCGATACAGTTTGACTGTTTGTTCGTAATGGTATTTCACAGACAGCTACTGATACTTCTAAATTACTTAATATTGACAAAAAAAAAAAAAAAAGCAAAAGTCGAAAGGTAGACTGAAAAAGGAAAAGAAAGGAATACTTCTTCAACGTAGACAGAAACGACTGATTAACTGAAAGTGTGCCCAACTGTTACACAAATTATAGTTGCAAATCAACCAAGAAATATCGAGCCAAGTGTTGCCAAACTTGCTCGTTCACGTGTCACGGGAAAATCATGGCACAGACATCTGTCTCGCAATCGATCTGACAGTGTCGATTAAACACACGTCTGCATCTGGCAAATATGGAAGAAGCAACGACGAGATGAACGTGATACTAAATATCTTAACGATACGTATAGCGAAAACAGAACGTTTTCGTTTGGCAAGCGATCTAGAACTTTCGCATGCAACGATAAACTCCGTCCGTTTTACGATACATTATACGTTGCGTCAATTATGCCAGGAATTTCCAAACGCTCGTTTCACAGACATAAATATTAGAAATGACAGTGAACGTTATGTAAAAGGGCATAAGCGAGTAGCCGCGGTTGAATCATAGATAATTGGGTATAATTGTAAGTTAACTAGCTGCTATGCATAATTTATAAGCCAATGCGAGAAATTATTGTGCACATACGTACATATATACTTCGATACATACATATACATATACTACGTTACGCGTGGAATTTGTAAAATTATGATATGCTGGCTGATATATGCAAACCGCGACGGAAAACTCAATCGAAGGTTGTAATACCATTCGCTCAAGATCTCGCATTTTTATTTTCGGCAAGTTTACGTGACAATTAGAACGAAATATTTAAATTAAATAACGAGACATAGTACGATGTTTTGTTTACTTTGTTCGCATAGATAATGGTCTCTTAATGTTCTATTTATAATATTCTTCAGTATCTTGTTTCAATGTTTTATTCATTTTTATATTTATTCATTGAAAATACGTGCAGTTATTCTGAAATGTGACGTAAGAATTAAACAAAGTAGCTGAACGAATTTGAATTTATATTAAACTTAGATACATACATAAATTTTAGAAACTCGCAACAAAACTTAAGATTTTTGATGTTTAGTCAGCATTCGAGTGTTGTACAGAGATAATTAATTACAGTTATGATCAATGTATTGTAATTATATACATACAGTGTATTATACAATACAATATTGTACAATATTATACAATATTATACAATACAAAATTAATACAATACATCAGTGTATTATAATTAAATACATAAATATATCATTGTAATTAATTCTAATCAATAATGAAGTAATTGGCTCACTTGTTACAGGTTCGAAGATTATAACGTATTACAATGCATTGAATAAATACAATTTAAATGCATTCTTAATTTGTTACATGCTACTTCTGGCAAATTTCTGCGTTTGGACAATTGTATCGTTTCAAAGAGTTGCAAATCATTTGCCAGAAATTTTAGGAAATCTCAGATACCGCCGTCTAAAAATTATTAGAATAATTGAAATAACTTGTTGAAATTATACAAAACAGTCTGGTGTTAATCTCTGAACTAATAAAAGAGCTTTGTCACCGAAAGTTTCGTCGCGATAAATTATCTTTCGTTGCGAGTTTCCTGAAAGTTATACGTAGCTAAAAAAAGAAAAAAGAAAAAAAAAACCATTCAAATTCTCTCTCGCCGGTTTATTTATTCCTTTACTTCGTCACTTTTAGGAAAAACTGTGTTTCTTAAGCATTTACGTGCTCGATAAATGAACACAGGCAGCATATAATATACATACCTGTGCACCATATCAACGGGAAATATTTATAGCAAGATGTACTTATAAATATTCAGCTCTAGATACGCATGGTTTTTACTGGACGAGGTGTTTCAATGCATTCGTCGTAAACCAGCGTGCAATATTGCAAGTATTATACTTTTACGAAACAAGCCGCGATGTTTACAAGTTTATATCAATCCGAGGCATACGTTTGCACCGTGGACGTTGTCTACACGCGCGCGAACTTCACCGCGGCCTGTAATTTGCGTTATCGTATTCGATAAGTGTAAGTACAATACGCTATCTATCATGCACCTAGGTATGCTACGATAAAAAACCGTAGTCGCAGTCCATGCGATGTGACCTCTTTCCTCTGAGGCAAAACCGGTTAAAAGTAAGCCAAAGTAAGCTAAAGCTTCTCTCATCTTGACGAACAGAGCTTTCAGCGTTTGTGTGCACGTTTCGGAACTATGGTTTGACTAGTATCTAAATAATATAGTAATAACGCAACTTTGTCGTGAATGTCGATAGATGAGACAAGTATTAAACGTGTAAAGTGCAAATAGATTGGATTCGTAATACAGCAGGTTAGAATGTTTCGCAAGATCGGGGTTGAAATGATCGAAAACGATCGTTTCCGGCGTTTCTTTCGTTGAACGAAATTGGAAAATACGAATGAGGGCCAGTCGCGAGCGAGAATAGTTTCACCGATTGACGGTGATTTAAGTTGATCACTTCAGTGTATTCCATGAATATCTGTGTTTACTTTGATTTAACATCTTGCGCGCGACGTCGAGAATTCTTTTGTCCCAAAATTGCAAGTATTTTCTTCGGTTTTAAGTATATTTAAGTATAACCCAGGCGAAACAGATAATTCTCAATAATTTCTATCGACTAGTTATTGTATACGGTTTGGTCGCTCGTTACGGTCCGCAATCAGTTGCCAGCTCGAGTGGTAAAAGATGATATACAAATAACAATATAATAATAATAATAGATATAAAATGAAAGATAGTATACACAAATAGAGTGATATAAATATTTTGCATTATATAAATTATTGCATTTTTCAGTCACAGTTACGAAGAAAAAAATTTCGCAAAATTTCACGCAATTGAAATGATTTAAGTCGATCACTCTAGTGTATCTCGCGTGCGTGTCTGCGCACTATCTTAATTTAAAGTAAAAAAAAAAAAAAAATAGAATACAAACAGAGGGATTGAAGTTATTGTATTTCATTATCGAAATATTCTAAAAAAGGGTACCCGTAACAAACGTAAAATCTCGAATGGAGAAAAAGAAAAGCACCAGAAGGAATTAAAAATACGTTTATCGTTTTAATAGAAACAACATAAAGATCCCCCGTTATGTATGTACGTACGTATTTACGTATATATTCCTCCTTCGTCGGGTTGCTCATTTTTCTCTCTCTCTCTCTCTCTCTCTTTCTCTCAAAGTCTCATCCACGCACACCAGTTAAGACCTTTCAGGGTGGCCGTAAATCTCAACCCTTTACCACGCGCATTTACATGTGGCGCGGTACGCGCGACGATAGCGAGGAAAAAAGAAGAGGGAAAGCTCATCTGTAAGCTTATCCGCGCTATCGTGTATACGACGCGGGTATGTTTCTTCTTATTCTCCAACCGGTTGGGAAACGAAACGTTCCCGAGCCGGGCCCCGTGTTTTTTACCGGTTTCCGAAGTAAAATTTCGTCGAAGTCGGAAGCCGAGTAAGACGCCTTGTTCTCGTCGTAAAACTCACGGTATCGCGATTGTTCTCCATATTTTTTCACCCCCCCCCTTTTTTTTTTCCCGCCTCCTTTCTAATCGTATACACGATTTTAACGATGATCGTTGCCTACGTTCGATCTTGTTCCATCCTTGTTCCGTTCAAAATGCCGATTTTCGATTTTTCTGATTTTATTTAACAAGCCGTACCTTCGGCGAAATTTGTTTTTTTTTCCCCCCCTGATTTTTCGTCTCTTTCGCATCCTGGATTCGATAATCTCGAACGACTCGGCGTTATAGGTGTGTATTTGATAAAAACGCATCGTCTTTGAGAATTTGTTGACGGTGCATGTGTGTGTAGAATAATGTATGTAGGTGTTTTTTTACCGCTTCTGTTTTATTTTTTAATTCAAATTCGAATATGCAGACACGCACGAGATGCGGCGAAGTTGTACGATAAATATGATATGCAAATGTATAGCGAATACTAAAAATATGTTTGTGCATCTTCCTTGATACTAAATATAACAATAACAAAAACAACAATAATAATAAATATAATAAATATAATAATAATAAATATTAAATATAATATAATAATAAATACTAATTATTAAATAAATACTAAATGTACTAAGTATCAAATAAATACTATAAACACTATTATTGTATATTTAATATACTAAATAAAAATAAAGTAATATATATAAAAATAGTATAATCAATATACTAAATATTACTAAGTATTTATATTATATTTAATATGTATATTTAATATTTATTTAGCACGTGGAATATATACAGTATTTATTTACTAGTCTTAATAGTAATATTTAATATTAACATTAATAGTTTTAATAGTAATATTTATTATTGTTATATTTGACTTTTGTGCTTCCTATAATTAAATGAAGTATTCCAAGAAAAGAAATATTTAAAGAAATTCACATACCTATAAATACCTACGTATTTATTCCAAAATAAATACTAGATAATAATAACAATAATAGTAAAAATGTACTATTATTGATAATGCCAGAACTAGACGTTCAAAAATTATCTATATTTTACTAATACCCACTGAAAGTATTTCCAATTCATTTTGGGTTACCCAAATAGGGTTGAGAAATATTTTGCACATTTTGTTATTTCGACACGAATCTTCATTCCCTTCATTAGTGTTGAATGTTGGTTCAAAAAATTGATCGCACGTCTCTGCGGCGTTGCATAATTTATTCGTCAATGTTGCGCAACATCAACCTTGACACATCCGAAATTCAAGCAAATATCAAGCCTCAGAAAATTAAGGTAAAAACATCATCGTACAGTCATCCCTCGATTTACAAATATTTCTTACATACTGCAAATATATAATATTTATATACCTTATTATATTTTTAAATTCATTATAGGTATATTATATTATATTATATTATTGAATTTACTATAGGTGCATACACATATCTATTAATGAGATTTTCTTATTTAATTTTTGTTTAACTTGCTACTTAAATAAGACAAATTCTTTTTAATTGTACTAATTATTCTAATTTCTTTCGGTTAGAGTTGATCGTTTCTATTTTAGTATTTTTCTGTAAATAGTATACTGTTAATTAAGTTACTAATTTAACTGTACTAATTGCATTAACCTTACCTTTTTTCATTAGGATTGATTGCTTTTATTTAATCTCTTTTTCATTTTAATATTTTTCTATAATCAATGTAGCGTTAATTAAGTCACTAATTAGTGTGCTGTTACTTAACTTTACTAATTTCATAATCTTTTTTTATTTGGCTCGATCGTCGTGGATTACACGAACAACGAATAAAATTTATTTCGGCTTTTCTGAATTCTCGTTGTTATTTTTATCTGGGAAAACGAAGTAAATATTTTTATAACTCTATATATACCAAATTTTCTCTTCTGGTATTTTCTTTTTTTTCGTATTAACAGACTATAATTTTTCGCTTAAAAAAAAAAAAAAAAAATAACGAATAAATCGAGAGACAAATGTAACTTCCAATCTTTACAAACACGATTAAGAAAAATATAGTGAATTCCTGTCTTCCTGTCTTCTTGAAACTCGAATAAAAGAGTCACGTGATAGTGTGATACTAATTGTAAGTTACGAATGGAATTTTATTTGGAAGCTGTCGCTAAAATCACCCGAACAATTTAAATTCACCTTAACTTCTTGCGCTGGAATGACGTACCGCACGTCGAAAATATTTGCCCCAAAATTGCAATATTTTTTCAGTTTTGAGTATGTTGAAATATAATTTAGGCAAAATAAATAATAAATTTATTACTTCTCAATAATTTCTATCTAGTGATATCATACCGACGAGTTTAAGAAGAAAGCGACGAATTATTGTATACTATTCGGTCGCTCGTTATGGTCCGCAATCAGCTGCCAGCGCAAGTGATTAATAGAACTGTGTTCAAAAACGTGATTTTCAGGGAAAAGAGATTCTGAACGTTTCTAAATATTCCTATTCGTATTAAGGTAGAATATATTCCCAGTACTGAGAAAATAATTTCAATACACCAATTTCAAGTATAACGAAAAACAGACAAAATAAATAATAAATTTACTACTATTACTTACTACTATTACCAACTATTACTTACTGCTATCATTTACTAACACTTACTATTAAATGAATTTACTATTTCTTAGTAATTTCTATCCTATGACTTTACTACTTCTTAGTAATTTATATTCTGCGATGTACCGACGAATTCAAAAAAGAAGACGAATTATTGTATACGTATATTTTGGTCACTCGTTATGGTCCGCGAACCACGTTACTGAGCGCAAGAGGTGAATTCGTTCGTAATCGGGCAAATTTTTCGGCCATCTCGAAACCGTTTTTGGGAAACCTAGCACGCCTTCTGAAACGGACTGTTGACAAACATATTTCGTAGTTATTCTGTGTACATTTTCTTCGAATCTCCACCACCGCGCGAACGCGCAAAAATCCGCGCAGCGGTGGTAATTAGTTCCCTGTCCGGCGGGTCGCGATAACGACAACGAGGTACAAAGTAGCAGCTTGACAAACGACCGGGACACCCAGCCACGCCGCGAAAAAAATCGATCATTTCTACCGGATCTTGGCCACTACAACGGCCGGTGTACACCAGCATGAGGCTCGCGACCACCATGAAGAACTCGAGGAGGCTGCGGATAAGGTCAGGACGCGGAGTCGGGGAACAAGTTGGCGCTCCCGGGGGTGAGGGTAGGGGATGGGGGGGGGGGGCTCAGGGAACAGAAAGAGGACAGGAGTCGCGGAGGTAGAGGCAAGGGCAAGTTCGGTCAGGATCAAAGAGATTCGAAGGAGAAGAGAGTGTCGGCGGCGTCCCATTAGCTCCCAGAGACGACAACCAGCTCTCGTATCTTCGTGAGAGCTGGCCGTGCTCCGATACATCGCTGGCCGACGCTTTCTGTAACGTTGCAACGCGACGCGACGCGACGCGACGCGTTTCTCCCTTTCTCTCTCTCTTTCTCTTTCCCGATCTCTTGTAAATAGGGAACGCTCGGATTTATGATGCTCTCCCTCTAATATATGTATTTGTTCGATATACGATCGACGATACGTTCTGCGCGATTGACAGGCGATGCAGATTAGGATGAATTTTGTCTTCATTTTTTTGATCTGTTTTTTTTAGTTTGTTTTGTAATTGTACTAGCGAACGTGGGATTTTGGAAATTTGAGGATAATATAACGCGTTATTTATTCATAGAATGTATGATATTAATGTATATAATTATTATGTAATATACAGTATAATATTTTTATAGTATTATTATATTATTGTTTACAGTATTATTATATTATTATTTTATATATTATATTGTTATATTGATATTTTTATAATAGTTTCAATTATATTATAATTCAAACTATTATAAATATACTATATTATAATATTATTTATAATAGTGTATTATATTATAGTATATTATAGTATATTATTATAATACAGTATACTTATAATATACTATATTACAATGTTATTTATAAATAATATTATAATATAGTATATTTATAATATTATTTATAATAGTGTATTATTATAATATAGTTTATTTATAATATACTATTATACTATTATACTATACTATATTATAATATTATTATAAATATACTATTATATTATACTATATTATAATATTATTATAAATATACTATATTATAATATTATTTATAAATAATTATATAATAATTATATAAAATAATTATAAATATTATTGATATAATAATACTATTATAAATATATTATATTATAATATTATTTATAAATAATATTATAATGTAGTATATTTATAATAGTTTCAATTATAAGTATATATATATTATATATATATTTATATTATAATTGAAACTATTAAATATACTATATTATAATTGAAACTATTAAATATACTATATTATAATAGTTTACTATATTATTTATAATAGTTTCAATAATATTCTTTTATTTATACAAGAATCTACATACTATTTCTCACACATCAGAAAATTACACCATCAGTAAATCTTTACGTCAATAAATGTTTCATGAAGCTTTTTAATATTTTACCGTATAATTGAAGTAATTATCCATTTTATTATATTAACTTTCTACTTACATATATTCAGTTTGGTTTTAAATTCTAGCAATTAAAATGATAGAAAATGGCTGAAATTATCATATTATTAATATTGAAACGTTATTTATTGCAACGCAATGATATTACATTAATGTAACATTTTATAATATTCATATCATTACAATATTTCACTGCAGACGAAATGAAATTCCAATTTTCAAGTAATCATTTCAAGTCGTAAAGATCGACATTATCATGCTAATTTTATACATTATTGCAATACTTCGCTGAACCTCAATTTTCGAAAATAATTACACGAAGCTAATTAATAACTCCGTCGTGAACCTAATCGTAAACAACAGTTGAAACGTGATATTTGCAATAACAGTAACAACGATAACAATAACACACCCTTTCGGATAATTATAATAAAGATCAATAACTGGCCAACGCAATCCCCAATCCTGCGGGCAATAGTTTCATTTTTTATTTCTCTACTATCGAGCTGCGAATCGAAGCAGGTAATCGCAATCGCGCGGCATCGCGATTGAAAAAAGAATCGATAACCAAAAGCAGATGAAGAGGCGTGGACGAGGCGCGCGATATACACGTACATGTATGTACATTGCTCAATATGTACACTCGCGCGGCCCAGGATCTCCAACCGTGGCTTTAAATTCAAATCGGACGACCTTCGCGGATGTTTGAACAAACTTAACGCGTAAGACGGAAACTCTTCGCGTGTTTTCAGCGTCTTATCGGCCAACTCGTTAGGAAAGTAAATAAAGGGGCACCCGCTGCCAATTACATACTACGAGACCAGCACACAGCTGCGAGAACTCGTCTAACATCGAACGGGTTTATTACGTATGAATGGTTAATCAAATCTCTCGCGATGCATCGAGCCAGGCCATCGGGAAAATCTATGAATAATGCATGTTAAGTTCGATTTCGTCTTCGGAAACTCGGCGGGAATTTCACAACACACGCGCGTATAATATATAACGCGTATCACCTCGTATCGAGCAAGTATGTTATCACTTTAGTGGCGAATCTCAATACGTAGAGATAAGTATCTCGCCAGGATATCGTATTTTGCATTATAATTTCAAATTACGCGCAATGATCGCGAGGCTGAATACCTTATTTCTCTGTTCCCTTTTGCTTTTACACGGCGAGAAGAACGTACGGATCTCTTCTAATAAATATTGTAGGCTGAAACGATACACGGTGCCTTCTGTCACGGTTACGTAAGCATTCTAAAGAGAGAATTGTTTCGGCGATGAAGAGAGAAAGATGTGAAAAAGTAACAGATTGTGGAGGAATGAAAAATTCGAGGACGCGGAATATATACGTGTGTATGCACGCGCGTTTAACCAGTTGCGCTGGCAACTGATTGCGGACCATAACGAGTGGCCAATACCGTATTCAATAACTCGTCTTCGTTTTCGAATTCATCGGTATATCAATGGACAGAAATTACTAAGAAGTAATAAATTTATTATTTTGTTTTCCCTGGATTATGCTCAAATATACTTCAAACTGAGACAATATTGCAATTTTGGGACAAAAAGTCGACGTGTGTGGCAAGAGGTTAAATTCAAGGTTCTAAATTTGAGTAGTTTGTGTCGGAGCACGGGAATTTAGGGCATTTGATATTATTTGAAAATTTATTTTCATTTATTCGAGTAATTTCTTAGGTTACCAGGATTTAGTTAGGGTATTTGATTTCGTTATATATATCACTCGCGATAAAGATTAGTAATAAAATTAAATGATATCAATGATTCTAAAATTAACTAGTTTACAGATTATCAGAATTTGGGACATTCGATATTATTTTACATATAATAATTAATAACAAAGTTACATATAATAATCAATATCACTGGGTAGAAATTACTAAGAAGTAATAAATTTATTATTTGTTTTGCCTGAGTACTTGAAATTAGTATATTGAAATTTTCTCCAAGTATTGGGAATGTATATTCTACCTTGATACGAATAGTAATATTTAGCAACGTTCAGAATCTCGTACAGAATCTCTTTTCTCTGAAAATCACATTTTTGAATACAGTTTTTATTGAACGCTTTAATCACTTGCGCTGGCGACTGATTGCGGACCGTAACGAGCGACCAAACCGTATACAATAATTCGTCTTTTTGAATTCATCGGTATATCACTGGATAGAAATTATTGAGAAATAATAAATTTATTATTTGTCTTGCCTATTTTGTTTTACTCGAGTATACGTAAAATTGAAAAAACATTGCTATTTTGGAACAAAAGAATTCCCGACGTGCGTGGCACGTCATTTCAGTGCAAGAGGTTAAACATGGAATACAATGACGACGAATTTAAATATAGATAGGTGTTTTTCTAGGAAATATTTTGCACCGTAGCCGACAATTATGACGAATACTTAACGCTTTGCGCATAAAGCGCGGAGAAATGTTTTCCCCGAGTCTATTCAGTAAATTATTCTATCTCGTCAAGCACAGTCATTATAAATTGATCATTACTATTTAGTAAATAAAACGAGTTTTCGTCTAATTTCCAGTTTTCAAGTTCAGCAACAGAACTTTGCTTGTGCAGAAATTTTCTTGATTCAAATTGTGAATTTGAAATAAGTAAATTAATTTTAAATATAAATATAAAAAAGATAAGGGTAGTTGAAAGAAATAGAAATAATTAATTGAATGTTTTATTAATAATTTAATAATAAATTTAATATTATAGGTTAATTAGTTGAATATTTTATTTAATAAAATAATAATAAAATATTTTATTGTACAATATTATTAATATATTATTAATAATAATATTTTATTAATAATAAAATATTATTAAATAAAAATAAAATAATAAAATATTATTGTTAAATATTTTATATTTATTTTATTGAATATTATTACATGCGTTCTGTGTATTTTTCTAGTTTGTAGAATCCTTAACTATAATAATTTGGATTATGCTTAAATTAAGTATAACTACTCAATCTTGATATTATAAATTCTAAAGTTACAGTGGGAATTTTTCTAATGGCTCTGATCCATAATTTTTCCCAATGCAAGATATTTCTAAACAAAATTGGAATTCACTTCACATTTTGAGATTCGAGTTTTCTAACTTTAGTTAGAAAATCTTGGAGTATTTTACATTAAAAGAGTTTTAAATTATCTAGAACAATGCCAAGTGAATATTAAATTCTGCATGGGTGTATGAAAATCTTCTCGATCTCGATTATTATTATCTTCATATTTTTCTACGTATCGAATACTTAACTTTCAAGGTACAAAACGCCTTTCAACATCCATCGACAAAATTCGTTCTATTTAATTACATATTAGCTCGTGAGTTTCTTTACAAGCCGAATCTTCTCGTCCGACGGACGAGACATTTTAACATGTTAACCAAGTTTTATTGCCGATTAACATCTCGTCGCTACAGCGACATTTCTTTAGTGAAAGTCGATAAAAACCCTCGCTTTCTATCATCTGCTCGTAGTCGTTTTGGTGACATCTTCGTTCTGATGATAAATCAGCGGATATTTGTTTCCACGATTTTCGTTCCTCTATTTTCTTTTTCTCCATTTTAGCTTTAGAGCAGGGGTAAATTATATTTTAAACAATCTGTATTAAATAACAATCTGTTTCATTTTAAATTGTATGTATTATATTTGAATTCTTTGTGTTACATTTGAAGTTTTATTCGAG
The DNA here is from genome assembly GCF_011392965.1 of Frieseomelitta varia. Lineage (NCBI taxonomy): Eukaryota > Metazoa > Arthropoda > Insecta > Hymenoptera > Apidae > Frieseomelitta > Frieseomelitta varia. Next base: position 44,892 of record NW_025110139.1, read on the forward strand.
TTATATCCATTTTAGCTTGAATCATATAATAGTTTATTTTATGATTGCAATAAATTTTTAAGATAGTATGTTATTTGAAGGGCCCTGAAGATATTTATCAATTTTAATTTATTTTACCTATTTCAAATATTATTGCTGAAAATGATGGTACCTACATATATGTACATTTAATATTTTCTAACGTTCCGTTATACGTTGTTTAACAAGATTAAAACAAGATTAATCACGCTTCAGACTATTAAAATAGAAATATTTCATTTGTCGAAAAATGTCATTTTCTATTTAAAATACCATTTTATTTAAATCGTACAGTATCCAATGTTTTAAATAATATTTGCAATATTGTTTCCCCAAATTTCATCAAATTTGTTCTGTACAACAGGGAATTAATTAAGTTAATTGATTTTAGATCTACCTTCTAAATGTATTTGAAATGTAAGAATAGAATGTCAGATTATTAAAATAAAAATATTTTATACTTCTTACGAAAAATATTATAATATATAATATATAATATAATATTATATAAATATATAATTAATATATTATATAATATTATATATTATATATCACAATATTATGTAATATTATATATTATAATATCGAAATTTTACCTCCTAATATCATAATATATAAATTATAAAATATTATATAATATATATAAATATATAATAAATGTAATATTAAATATTACATTTTATTTAAACTGTATAATAGCATCTGATAGCATATTTGAAATTATTTAAAACACTTCTTCTCCCAATTTTGTTCGTGGATCCTCCCTCTAAGAATTATTTCAGACATACACATTTAAAATACAAGATCAACATATCCCATTTCATGCCGTGCCATTATTAAAATTATCAGAGATATATTCGGCTTGCCGAATATTCGATCCCTCGTTTGAGGTACTACTTTATTCATAAAGTTATTTGAAATATTTTTTCTCCGAATGTCGCCGTGCTGACGCGACGTTTTCGTTGTGCCTACATCAAATTCCGGTCGCGATTTTCTTTTATAATCCGCACTTCCGAGAACCGCGTATACGTGTAAAACGATGGATAACCCTTGACGGTAGGACGATGGGAGCCGTATAAAAAAGTCCTGAATTTAGAACAGGTAGATAAGGTAGTGAGGAGAGGTACGAAAATAAGAGAGGGCACAAAATAAACAGAATGAAAGGATCGCAAGGCGAGGAGTGACGCCAAAGAAGATAGAGACGAGAGAAAAGGGAAGAAAAGGAAGGTATCTTAGGATGAAAGAGAGCAGAAGAAAAAAAGTGCGCGAGTTAAAAAATGTCTGATTAGTCGTTACGAAATTCAAATATGGAACGCGTTCATTGAAGATACAAGGGTTGAGAAAGGGACGTATGCAACCCCCTTTTGTTCTTAGAACTGATGACGAATAAATAGAAAGAAATTTAAATATATCAAACTCGCATGTCAACTTTTAAAAATTTATAACAAAGTTGAAAGTTAAGTCGCCGCGATACATCTTTTCTATCTGCGATTATTATTAATCTTAAGATTAATTTAGACAGTCGTGCATAATTTATGTATATATTACATAATATAATACATATCATATGTATTATTAGACTAATAATGTATATAAAATACATAATTATATTGTTGTGTGTTATATATATTGTTATATATATTTATATATTTATGTATATCATGAGACAACAGAAACTCATTGAAAGTAAATGAAATTTGATCTAAATTATTCTCCTTCCAGCTTCTTGAAATTTTTTTATAATTACCCTTCAAGTTAAAAAAGTTCTATCGTCGAAAATAAACAAATAAAATCTTCGTTGGAAGTTTTTAAAAGCTTCTCTCTGCGCGAAAACTTGGAAATTAATTTAAATTATTCATCGAGAGTTTGAATAGATTTAATTTGATTTACATCCTGAAACAACGAAAGAAAATTCGTGACAACGTATATTAATAAAAATTTCGATTCATTTCGCGCGTGTAACGCAATGTGTTTTCCGTTATACCAGCGATTTATCGCAGTGTCAACTTTATTTCAGTTTATTATTTAGTTTTGTCACTGAATATTACATTCATTTCGCCGGTGTAACTTTCCAATTATAACTGTGTATTTAAATCCTTTCGAAAAATATTACAGAATTATTTATTACCATTATTTATTATTAACATATTTATATTGGCACTTCAAATATATATTTGTCAAAAAATTTTGATGTGATTCTTACGTTTTTTTCCGAATTGTTTAATTTTTATTCATGAAAGGAAATTGCCAAATATTGAAACGATTGATTTTGAATAATACAATTTGATAAAACTCAACTTGAAATGTATTGAATAACCTCTGTCAAACTATATTAATCGAAAGAAATTTGCAAATTGAGAAATGACAATTTCATTCGTTGGAAATATCTGATTACAATTTTTGTTACAATATTTCCCAATTTCATCGTCAATAATCGTCGTTGAATGATTTATAGAATATAAGAGCGTGAGTATCGAAATTTTTCGATAAAGAGACAAAGAGCTTTACAGCGATGTAATAAATAAATCAATTGATCCACTTGTAAAAGTACAATAGAACAAAATAATATTTAATTTTTATTTTAATTTTACAATAATATTTATTAAATATACAATGATGGACAAAAGAAAGTATATTTATAATCTACTATTTAATAAACATTATATTCATCGCTATATTAGTGACGACAATTCACGATTAATTCATTATTTCCATTTGAAAAATCATTTTATCTCGAATACAAATCAAATTGAACCATTTGCAAACGATCCTTTATTTATGTTCATTCAATGATTCATTGAAATGAAACAACAGATAAATCCCAATCTCGTTAGAAATACAAAATACAAAAATGAGAAATTATTCTTATTATTTAATAGCAAAATAGTTGAATAATTTCGAGAAATAGCATCTGCCTGTTCGAACAAACTAACGTAGAATTATTTCAAAATACATGTATTATTTAAACGACCATTCTTTTCAAATAATATCTAATATTATATTATTATTATATATATAAATGATTATTATTATTTACTATATATAAATGATAAATAAATAATTTAATAAATAATAACAATAATTATTTATTAAATATTATTATTATTATTATTTACCAAGTAATACCTAAATTCTCTAGTTTACATTTGTTTATTTTATTATAACAATATATAACATAAATTATGATAATTCGACTTCTGTTAAACGTAATTCTGTTATTTTTTTTCTAGATGCTATATTTTTTAATCTTTCTTCTCTCCGTTACTGCATTTCTCGTCGTTGCAACGACTTTGTAAATTTAATCTTTCGAATGTTTAGTCGTATAATTAACAATAAAATAATCGGTTCACTTATTAGAGGTTGAAAGAGAAGATACCTTTATTTAGAGATAGTATTTCCAGCTGATAGAAAGTTTAGAATAAACCCGGTAACAAGCGGAGGGAACTTTAAATAATTCAGCTTATTCAATCACGGACGAACGCGTACATTTACGCCTGTTGATTTAAACCGGTGAACTGTGCATTTGACACGTAGCTTTCACGTGTTTTCGCAATTCTATACATTAATTCTAATTATCTTGTTGTCTTGTTAACCATCGTGTTCTCTTGGCGCTAACATATCATTAATCCAGATATTCTGGACAGAAAATTACGTAATTTAAAACATCCGTTATCGCAATCGGCTATTGCGGTGACTTTTTTTTCTTTTTTCTTTTTTTTGAACAAATTCTTCCTAACAGTTTCAAATCTCAATGAAGATTTTACGAATGAATTCTTCTTACACACGATTCACACTGGCTGAGTTCTACGAGTGGGAGGTAGTATAAATTACAAACCAGTAGATCGTAGATTGAAACCGAATCTGAATCGAGTGGAGATGAATTATTGGACTGCGAATATTTAAGTGTATTTCAATTTTTAAAGGAGTTGTAAGGAGATCTCTTGGATCGTATTTTCGATGCTTTAGATATTTGTACACGTTATGTGCATATTGCGAATTTCGAATCAATTGCAGTCTAATTGTCACGCAACATTAGGCAGAATTATGTTAAGAAAAATAATTTTATTAAATTGTCGAGACATGATGTAGGTAAAGGTACTAAAATACTCTAGGCAAGAAGATGTTAATATTAAAAATGTGTACTGACATCTCTCTCTCTTTCATAGTTGTAATTAAACTTCATATTTGTATGAAATAGTCGATTAACTTCCCAAGTATAATATAGAGACACAAGCACTTTCTTCATTTTTAATTTTACAGTACACAGAACCAGATCTGCAATTTTACACTTTTCAAGTTCCTAAAAATTCAGGCAGTTCAGTAACGATCCGCTTGAAAGAGGAGACAAAAAAATTACGAGAAATTTGAAGATGCATGTAACATTGAAAAAAATTTATAACGCAACGTAACCAAGGTTAGGTATAATTATATACTGTTCAAACCTGTCGTCGCGCGTCGATTTAACGCGATTAGTTGTAGCATCGTCACAACCGATTAATTTCTTGCGCTGGCAACTGGTTCGCGGACCATAACGAGTGACCGAACCGTACACAACAATTCGTCGCTTTCTTTTTCTTTTGAACTCGTCGGTATGGTGTCACTGGTTAGAAATTATTAAGAAGTAACAAACTTGTCGTTTGTTTTTGGATTACATTTAAACATACTTGAAACTGAGAAGATGTAGCAAATTTGGGACAAGAAATTCTCGACGTGCGTCATTTCAGGGCGCAAGAGGTTAAAAAGTTAGAAAACGATCGCGTAAATCAACTCTTACAATTTTTTGGAAAAATTCCCTTGCGTGTCCACGAATGTGAGTCCTGTACGAAACCTTATAATAAATCTTGACTCGCTATGTTCTTTTCAGAAACTGGATGAACACGTATCTTACGCGTCCGTTCGCACTATAATAATTATAATTGAACTCCGAATTAACATGAAACAGCACCAGCTTCGTATGTACTCGAAAACACGCCCTTTTTTTCTAAAAAAAAAAGAAGAGAATCGTTGAAAGAAGCTTCATCTTCACTTTCAATTTCACAATACAACGCAAACTAGATGAACACGTATCTTACGCGTCCGTCCGCACTATAATAATTATAATTAAACTCCGAATTAACATGAAACAGCACCAGCTTCGTATGTACTCGAAAACACGCCCTTTTTTTCTAAAAAAAAAAAAGAAGAGAATCGTTGAAAGAAGCTTCATCTTCACTTTCAATTTCACAATACAACGCAAACTAGATGAACACG
>NW_025110140.1:0-19416 GCF_011392965.1 Frieseomelitta varia
AAATAATTAAAAAAAAAAAAAAACCAAAAAAAAAAAAAAAAAAGAAAACAAAAGCATTCGATGCGCAATTTAATGGAAATCATCATTTGCGATAATACTTCTCTAAAAAGGGGGGAAAAAAAAAATATGTACGCAGCAGCTTGATTAATTTAACGCGATAATACGTCACGCTTTATTTATAGAACGACTTATAATTAACCACTTATTGACGAAATTTCAGTCGCTAGTGCTAAATAGTTCTCGAGACTTCGCTTTTTTAGTGAGATCGTGTTCCTACCTGTAGTTTATCTCGATTGAAACGAATAATGATCATTTTTATCTCGGTATACTTTCATGTATTATTTATACAAACGTGTATTCTATTATTCGTTAAATTGTACAATTTGTACAACGTGGAAACAAAAGAATTATAGTTAGTATTTTAATCAAGTTGAATATCACAGTTATTAATAAATGAAACTAACGAATTTTTAGTGAAATAGATAAACTTTAATTTGTTACTAGCTAAAAGACTTGAAACGTTAAGAACGCTGATAGTTGTACACGTGTTTTGCAATTAGCATATGCAAGTGCGTGTTACTTGTTATAAAAATTTTTGTTTAATGTATAGCGGTTATTTTGCTTGATCGAGTTAATTTTTTCCACTTTATTACGTCGATACGACAAGCATAAAACGAAAACCATTGTTTAACCAAGAATGGTGTAGGTACTTGAGGAAGAATAAATTGTAAATAAACGTGAAACTTTTATTCCTCGCTATTGCTCCACTATAATTTTAATTAGCTAAAGTTAAAGTTTCTCATTCAGAAATTTAAATCGTCAATGTCATGTATTTCGTGTCATATTACTTTCAATGATTATTTAATTTATATCTACTCAAATCAATTCAAAATGTCAATTGCTTTCTGCTCTATTCTTGGTTTTATTGTGATTTTCGCTATGTATTGTACCATACACAGCAACGGATAAATTTAACTTCTTCCTCGTTATTTTCAAGACGACAATTCATGGAATAAATTACTTGAAGCAGTAACTTCATTGTTTTGAAAATAATGAATGCTCGTGCCGTTCTGATTCTGTTTCTCTTTTTTCATTAGAAACGATTAATTTACTACAACATTTACATTCTTTTTTTTTTTTTTATATTAGAGTCTAAGTGATTTTTAGAATGTATTGGCACTCGGCATTGACTCTGGACACGATTCACAAGTTACGTGAAAGTTTTATTTAGCACTGTGAAGTATTGTTGGCACTAGGGGACATTTTACTTCTTTTTTACTTTGTCATCTTTTTTACTTTATCATCTTTTACTTTCACTCACAGGTTCTGGAGGGCTGATGCGGATTCCTTCAAAATTTGTCAGCTTGCTTTTCTTTTAATTTAACTTAATAAACTATTGATTTTGATTGCCTCTCAATTCACATCTCACATCTACTGTATTATAATGCGAACTCTCTCAGTGTCTTCATTTTAATGACCCACTAATAGCCTTCTATTTCTTCGACACATTCCATTAATTTGTTTCAGCAAGGTTTTGCTGCAATTTTTTGGCGTTGCATGAGTGGCCAAATTTGTGTGGCCTAATTGTGCGGACGCACGGAGCAGCTGTCGTTGTCGTACACGCTTGTTCCGCCATTCTCGTCTGAAAAGCCCGATAAATGTTTTTTTGAATTGAACGCGATAAGCGCTCGTTCGAGTCAACATTATGAAAATCATCTGTTATTCTCAGTGTAATTAAATTTGCACATTTTGCAAGAAAATCAGATTTTATTTTTTTCTTCTTTAGTCTTCAAATACGAGCGTAACCGTTTCGGCAAAAAGACGGCTGCTCTATAGCACACACGTACTACGCACAAAACCACACGAGAATCTAACCGCTGTTCTCAAAGAGCAATTCTCGAGCGAGCCGGCTTACACTAATGATGACGAAATGAAATAAAAAAAAAAAAAAAAAAAAAAGCAAAGCAAAAAAAAAACAAAAAAAAAATGTGTTCTTTCCATTTTGCAAGGTTTACAGATGCCTAAAATATGTAATAATTAATTAACAGGTGTAATAGCAGACGCAGAGAAAGAGAAGGGGAAGTTAGCGAAGGAAGGGTGGTCGGTGGTTTATGATGATGATGATGATGATGATGATGCGCGGGACAATAAAGAGGCAAGAGGTGCTGTAGTTCAAAGTTTCGTTAGGGATCAGTTCGTCTTTGACAAAAAGCCTAAGGACGAGTCCGACGAAAAGATAGTTATCGATCGGTCGCCGGTCGTCGAGCCGACGATAGTTAAGCAACGTTTCGTTCGCGATGGGAAGGGTGATTCGAGCGTTACGATCGTTGCGTCGAAAACTGTGGTCTCAACGACCGGCGGCAAGGATCAGCCGCCGGTGATCACTCAGACTATCACGGTTCGAAAGGTAGACGACGCGGTGGTACCAGCCGCAGACACGGTGGCAATCGCCAACGGGAAACAGAGCGTTGCCGTGAGCAAGAAGGAACTGCTGTCGAAAGAAGGTAAGGAAATCGACGAGAAACAAACCACTCCGGTGAAGAGTGGCACGAAAGTTACGGAAGAGACAGTTGCCAAGACCAACATTCCAAAGGAAACGAAACCGAGCGCGACCGACAAGCAAGTGTCCGCTTACGAGAGCGTTTACAGCGTTCGGTATCCGTCGGCGCAGGAGGAGAAGCAAGAAGATGAGTCGAAGAAGTCGAAGGAGAAGGGAGGCATACTCTCGGGTATTTTCAAGGGATCGAAATTGAAGAAGAGCAGGTCGAAAGGGTCGAAAGACACGTCGTTCGACAGTGGCGACGAGGAGGCAAAAGTAGCAGAGCAACACCAGACGCAACCTGGTGAAACGAGCGCGACACCGGACGTGAAATTGGTCACCGAGCAATTTTTAGAGGACTCGAGACGAGTTCACGTGCCTGTTATCGCGGTGTCTTCGACCAAAACCGACGAGACGAAGGAAACGAAAGACCACGAGCCACGAGCGACAGCTTCCGAGGAAACGGACGATCGTGCTGCAACTGTGGCAGCGAGTGATGCAGGCGATCAAGAGAAAGAGAAGGGCGGTGGTTTCTTCGGTATGTTCAAGAGTCCCAAGTCGAAGGAAAAGAAGCTGAAGAAGGGTAAGGAAACGTCTTTGGACAGCGGCGACGAGGAGCTACGAATCGCCACGGAGAAATTCTTGGACGACACGCGGAAAGTTGCCGAAGCTACGGTCGTTCCCTCGGCTCCTGAGATCATCGACTCCGCGAACTTGCACACGTTCACCTCGCCGGTTCGTTACGACGAGGACACGCCCAAGGACAAGATAAACGGCCACTCGTACGACATCTCGGAGATGCAGAAGAAACTAGAAGCGGACAGAGGCGCTCCTCACAGAGAAATGAACGGGAGATCGGAGGTGAAGAAGCAGAAGGAGCGAAGCGTGGAAAGACACACCGGCGCAAAGTCCGAGTCGCCGGATAAACAAGTGGTGGATGGCAAGAAGGAAGCGGAGAGGGAAGACAAGGACAAGAGCGGTGGATTCTTGAGCATGTTCAAGAGCCCGAAGCTGAAGAGCAAGAAGAGAAGTTCGTCCAAGGAGAAGAGCTCGTCCAAAGAGACGTCGTTCGACAGCGGAGACGAGGAAGCGCGACAGTTAACAGCTACGTTCTTGGACGACACGAAGAGAGTCGCCGACAGTTTGCACCACGAAGACTCGAAGCCCGTCGCTGAGAAACTGACAACCGACGTAGTTCCTGATCAGAACATCGCGTCGGAACACGCGGACAAAGAGGAGAGGAGCGGCATCTTCAGCAAATTCCGAAGTCCCAAGTTGACGAGAGCGTCGCGAAGCAGGTCTCGAGAGAAGAGCACACCGCCGCAGGAGCCGGTGACAAGTCCGGACATCGCGATCCGAGAAGCAACGGAGAAATTTTTGGACGACTCGAGGAACCTCGCGAGTTTGACGTTCGACGTACCGGACGAGGCGAAGAAGTCGAAGGAACTCGACGACGTCGATGGCGCGGAAGCAGCGAGGGACAAGGCTGCGAGAGAGGCTAAGAAAGCCAAGGAGAAGACCGGTGGTTTCCTCTCTGGATTGTTCAAGGGGGCGAAACACGCTGCGGACGAAGCTTCCGAGGAGGCGAAGGATATTCTCGACGAAACGAAGAAACAGGTGGGCGAAGCAGCGGAAGGAAGACTGAAAGACCTCGACGCAGCGAAAGACAAAGTAGCCTCGGAGGCAAAGGAGGAAAAGGACAAGATCAAAACTGTCGTTAAAGATACCAAGGATGCTGTTGGCGAAAAGGCGTCGGAGGCTGCGCAGAAAGTGTCGGACGTCGGCAAAGCTGTTGTCGAGAAAGTAGACTCATCCGTGCAGGATGTGGCTGACAGCGTGAAAACTGCGAAGGACAAAACAGCTGCGAGGGCGAAAGATGCTAGAGACGCGGTTGTAGCTGGTGCTAGAGAAACGAAAGACAAGGTGAGCGAAAAGGCAGCCGAGGGAGCGAAGAAAGCAACAGACACGGATAGAGCGATCTCTGAGAAGGTGGTCGAGGCTGCGAAGGACGTCGAAGCGAAAGTAGCTGACGGCGCGAAAGCGACGAAAGATAAAGTCGCCAAAGAGATCAGGGAGGACGCTGAAACAGCGAAACAGAAGGTATCGTCTGGAGTAGACACGGTGGTAGATGGCGCAGCAGCCGCGAAGGACAAGGCTGCGAGAGAAGCTAAGAAAGCCAAGGAGAAGACCGGTGGTTTCCTCTCGGGATTCTTCAGAAGCGCGAAACACGCGGCGGACGAGGTGTCGGATGAAGTGAAAGACTTTGTCGACGAAACGAAGAAGGAGGCTGCGGAGGAGGAAGCTCGTGCTCGCGAGGCAGTAGCGGAAAAGTTGAAGGATGTCGACACGGCGAAGGACAAGATAACATCCACCGTGAAAGATGCCAAAGACACGGTAGGTGAGAAGGTATCGGAGGCTGCGCAGAAAGTGCCGGACGCTGGCAAAGCTGTTGGCGAGAAGGTAGCTGACGGAGTGAAGCGTGCCGAAGAAAAACTAGACGATGGTGTGGCAACAGCGAGGGAGAAAGTTGCGGATGGTGCGCGGAAGATGAAAGACACGGGCAAGGCTGTTGGCGATAAAATTGCCGAGGAAGCTGAAGCAACGAGAGATCACGTGGCTAAGGAGATCAAGGAAGACGCCGAGGCGGCGAAGCGCAAGATAACATCCGGAGTAGACACGGTAGCGGATAGCGCAGTGGCAGCGAAAGACACGACTGCCCGAGAAGCGAAGAAAGTCAAGGAGAAAACTGGCGGTTTCCTCTCTGGCTTGTTCAAAGGTGCGAAACAAGCAGCGGACGAGATTTCGGACGACGTGAAAGACTTTGTCGAGGAAACAAAGAGGGAAGCTTCCGAGGAGAAAGCTCGTGCGCACGAGGCAATGGAGAGGAAGCTCGAAGACGTAACTGGAGCCAAGGACAGAGCAGTTGCTGACGTCAAGGAGGCAAAGGACAAGGCTGCAGTTGCTGCCAAGGATACGAAAGATCAAATCAAAGGCGCTGCGATTGACACCAAGGACAAGATCAGTGAAAAAGTGTCCGGTCTGGGTGAAAAGGTAGCAGACGAAGTTGAGGAAATTGGCAAATCTGCCGACGCCGCTGCTCGACGAGTTGCCGAAAGCACGAGAACAGCTAAAGACAAGATACTGACGGACGCGAAAGATGTCGGAGACAAAGCTGCGACTGCGGTGAAGGACACCAAGGATAAAGTCAGCGAAGCTGGGCAGAAAGTGTCAGACGTTGGTAAAACGGCCGGAGAAAAAGTCGCAGACAGCGTGGGAAAGATTCGAGAGAAAACGGAGGCAGTTGCTCGCGAAGTAGCCGAGGATACGAAGGCGGCGAAGGACAAAGTAGCGAAGGAGATCCAAGATGACGTTGACGCTGCTAAAGAGAAAGTTTCGTCGGGCGTGGGTGCAGTCGCGGATGGCGCAGCCACGGCGAAAGAGAAAGCAACGAAGGAAGCGAAGAGAGCCAAGGAGAAGACCGGTGGTTTTCTATCGGGACTGTTCAAGGGCGCCAAGCACGCTGCCGACGAAGTCTCCGATGATGTCAAGGACTTCCTCGAGGAAACGAAGAGAGAAGCGTCGGAGGAGAAGGACCGTTTGCGCGACACAGCTGAAGCAAAGTTGAAGGACGTGGAAGCAGCGAGAGACAGAGCAGCTGGGGACTTGAAAGAGGCGAAGGACAAGGTTGCAGCTTCAGCGAAGGATACCAAAGACACGGTGTTTGCCAAAGTGTCGGACGCGGGCAAAGCTGTTGGCGACGGAGTGAAACGAGCCGCGGAGGAAAGCGAATCCGTGGCTCGAGGAGTGGTCGACGGTGCAAAGGAGGCGAAGGATAAAGCGGCCGCAGATTTGAAGGATGCCAAGGACAAAGTTGTCGCTACTGCCAAAGATACCAAGGAGAAGGTGAGCGATAAGGTGACCGAAGGTGCACAGAAGTTAACCGATGCTGGTAAAGCTGTTGGCGACAAAGTGGTCGACGGAGTGAAAGACGCTGAAGCGAAAGTGGCTGACGGTGCAAAGGTAGCGAGAAAAGAGATCAAGGAAGACGTGGACGCGGCGAAGCAAAAGATCTCGTCTGGTGCAGAGGCAGTCGCAGATGGCGCCGCGGCTACCAAGGACAAGGCCAGCAAGGAGGCAAAGAAGGCGAAGGAGAAGGCAGGTGGTTTCCTCTCGGGGCTCTTCAAGAGTGCGAAACACGCGGCAGACGAGGTCTCCGACGACGTCAAGGACTTTGTCGACGAAACAAAGAAGGAAGCTGCCGGGGAGGAAGCTCGTGCGCGCGACGCAGTGGCGGGGAAGTTGAGAGACGTGGATGCAGCGAAAGACAAGGCAGTCGCGGATGCGAAAGGCGCAAAGACGAAGGTTACAACTGCTGTGAAAGAGGCGAAGGATGCGGTTAGCGAGAAAGTGTCCGACGCTGGGAAGGCTGTTGGCGACAAAATAGCTGATGGAGCGCAGAAGATGTCCGAGGCTGGAACACTTGTTACCGATACGGTAGTGGACGGTATTAAACAGACCGAGCACAAGGTAGAATCCACTGCAAAAGATGCTGCTGATGCTTTGAAAGCGACCAAGGACAAGGTAGTTACCGACACCGTGGAAGCTAAAGACAAGATCGTAGACACTGCTAAAGACGCGAGAGACAAGCTTGGCGAAAAGGTAACCGAAACTGCTCGACAGGTATCTGATACCGGTAAGATCATGGGAGAGAAAGTGACAGATGCTGCGAAGAAAACTGAAGACACTGTCCACGATGCAGCAGCCGGCGTCAAAGCAGCAAAGGACAAAGTGATTAAAGAAATTAAAGAAGATACCGAAGCAGCGAAGCAGAGAATAAGCTCTGGAATAGATTCGGCGGTGGACGGTGCAGCGGCAGCGAAAGACAAGGCCGCGAAAGAAGCGAAGAGAGTGAAGGAGAAAGGCGGCGGTTTCCTCTCTGGGTTGTTCAAAGGTGCAAAACACACCGCGGACGAAGTCTCGGGAGACGTTAAGGAGTTCCTCGAGGAAGCAAAGAGAGAGTCCTCCGAAGAGAAAGCTCTTGCGCACGAAGCAATGGAGAGGAAGTTGGAAGAAGTGGCCGAAGCGACAGACAGGGCAGCTGCGGGAATTAAAGACGAAGCGGGTAAGATCGCGACCTCTGTCAAAGCCACGAAGGATAAGGTTGAAACGAAAGTGTCGGACGCTGGGAAAGCTGTTGGCGAGAAGGTAGAAGATGGATTGAGATATACTGGAGAAAAAGTGGAATCCGCGGCTCGAGATGTGACCGATAGCGCAAAGGCGGCAAAGGACAAAGTGGCTACCGACGTGAAAGAGGTGAAGGATAAAACTGTGGAAGCCGCGAAGGACGCCAAGGACAAAGTAGCGGACGGCTCGCAGAAACTGATTGACGCTGGTAAGAGGGTGGAAGAAAAGATAGCGAGCGGCGTGAGAACAGTCGGCGATAAAGCAAAAGCTTCTGCTCACGAGGCAGCCGAAGGTGCGAAATCGGCGAGGGACAAACTGGAGAAAGAAATTAAAGAGGACAGCGCCGCGGCGAAGCGAAAGATCTCGTCGGGTGTGGACGCGGTTGCTGATGGCGCAGACGCGGCTAAAGAGAAGGTTACGAAGGAAGCGAAGAAGGCCAAAGAAAAAGGCGGAGGTTTTCTGTCGGGTCTCTTCAAAGGGGCGAAACACGCAGCCGAGGAGGTCTCCGAGGACGCGAAGGACCTCTTGGACGAGGCAAAGAAGGAAGCAGCTGATGAAGAGACGTGTGCTCGCGCTTCTGTGGAGAGAACTTTGCACGACGTTGACGCCGCAAAGGATAAAGTTGCTGCAGAGGTTAAAGAGGCAAGGGACAAGGTGGCAACCGCTGTGAAAGACACCAAGGACAAGGTTGGTGAGAAGGTGTCCGATGGCGTGAAGACGGCAAAGGACGTTGGCAAAACTGCGGGCGATAAGGTGGTGGACAGTACAAAACAGGCAGAAGCTGCTGCTCGAGAGATAGCCGATGGTACGAAAGTGTCGAAAGACGCGTTAATCGCAGGTATTAAAGACACCGCAGACGCGTTATCGACTGCAGCGAAGGACACGAAAGATAAAGTCAAAGACAAAACGTTAGACGCTGGAGAAAAGATATCGGACGCCAGCAGAGCTGTGACAGACAGCGCGGAGAAAGCGAAAAGCAAAACGGAAGCAGCTGCTCGTGGACTCGTGGAAGATGCGAAAGCAGCAAAGGACAAAACAGCGAGGGAGATAAAAGACGACGCCGAGGCCGTGAAACAAACGATTTCTTCTGGAATAGATGCTGCGGTGGACGGTGCAGCGTCTGCCAAGGACAGAGCTGCTAAAGAAGCTAAGAAAGCCAAGGAGAAGGGTGGTGGTTTCCTCTCGGGGTTGTTCAAAGGTGCGAAACACGCGGCCGACGAAGTATCCGACGACGTCAGAGAATTTCTCGACGAAACCAAGAGGGAAGCGTCGGAGGAGGCAGCTCGCTTGCACGATGCAGCGGATGCAAAGTTAAAGGATGTCAAAGCAGCGAAAGATAAAGCAGCCGCGGATGTCAGAGATGCAAAGGACCAGGTTGCGACTGCAGCGAAGGACGCGAAGGACACGATCGGTGCAAAGATGTCCACTGTTGGCGACGAAGCGAAACACGCGGTGGAAAGAGTAGACACCAAGATTCAACAACTAGCCGACGAAGCGAGATCGGCGAAAGATAAAAAAGTCGCTGATGTTAAAGACGCCAAAGAAAAGGCGGCGACAGCTGCCAGAGACACGGTGGACAAGATTAGCGAAAAAGTGGCCGATGGCAAGCAGAAGGTAACAGACGCTGGTAAAACAGTGGGAGAAAACGTGGCGGATAGTGTGAAAAAGGCGGGAGACAAGGTGGAAGCAGTCGCAGAGGACGTGGCCGGTGGCCTGGCGGCAGCAAAAGACAAAGCGGCCACGGAAATTAAGAAGGATGCTGAAGCTGTGAAGCAGAAAGTTTCTTCGGGCGTGGACACAGCTGCGGACGCTGCAGCGTCGGCCAAGGACAAAGCTGCAAAGGAAGCGAAGAGAGCAAAGGAGAAGACCGGCGGCTTCTTTTCTGGATTGTTCAAGAGCGCGAAACACGCGGCCGACGAAGTTTCCGAGGAAGTGAAAGACTTTGTCGACGAAACGAAGAAGGAGGCTGCCGAGGAGGAAGCCCGTGCTCGCGAGGCAGCGGCGGGGAAGCTCAAGGATCTCGACTCGGCGAGAGAAAAAGCAGCTGCTGGCGTGAAAGATGCGAGAGACAAGGTTGTAGGCGCTGCGGTGGACGCCCAGGACAAAGTCAGCGAGAAAGTGTCCGACACTGTGCAAAAGGTGTCCGATGCCGGTAAAACGTTAGGCGAGAAGGTCTCGCACGGAGCGAAGGAGGTCGAAGCGAAAGCGGAGACAGCGGTTGAAGATCTGGTTATCGGTGCAAAAACAGCAAAGAACAAAATAACGACAGACGCGAAAGACGTCAAAGACAAGGCTGCGTCTGCCGCGAAGGACGCCAGGGACAAACTCAGCGAGACTGTGTCCGAGAGTGCGCAGAAAGTATCGGACACTGGTAAAGCAGTCGGGAAGAAGGTTGCGGAAGGTGCGAAGAAGATCGAGGAAAAAGCGGACAAAACTGCCCGCGACGTATCCAGCGGCGCCAAAGCAACGAAAGAGGCGGTGGTCAAGGAAATAAAAGACGACACCGAAGCGATAAAGCAGAAAGTGTCGGGAGCCGTGGATACAGCGGCCGATACCGCGGCATCTGCCAAGGACAAAGCTGCCAAGGAAGCTAAAAAGGCTAAGGAGAAGACTGGCGGTTTCCTCTCTGGATTGTTCAAGGGTGCAAAGCACTCGGTCGATGAAGTCTCGGACGATGTGAAAGATTTCCTCGACCAAACGAAGAGGGAGGCTTCCGAGGAAAGAGCTCGCGCGCAAGAAGCGGTAGAAAAGAAACTCGAAGACGTGGCTGTGGCGAAAGACAAAGCAATTGCTGACGTAAAGGATACGGCAGACAAAGCTGCGACTGCTGCGAAGGATACCAAGGACAGAGTGTTTGCCAAAGTGTCAGACACCACGCAACAGATGTCGGATGCCGGGAAAGCTGCCGGTGAAACAGTGATCGACGGTGTGAGAAAAGTCGAAGAACAGGTGGATGCTAAAGTTCGCGACGTGGCTGACAGCGCGAAAGCAACGAAGGACAAGATTAGCGAGAAAGTGAGCGAAGGCGCGCAAAAGGTATCAGAAGCGGGAAAAACAGTGGGAGAGAAAGTGGCGGATGGGATGAAGAAGGTTGAAGACCAGACAGAAGCAATAGCGCGCGATATAGCTGATGGCGCGAAATCGGCAAAGGATAAGGTGGCAACAGAAGCGAAGAAGGACGCGGAAGCTGTAAAGCAGAAAGTTTCCTCGGGGATAGACACGGCTGCGGACACCGCAGCGGCAGCAAAGGACAAGGCTGCGAAAGAAGCCAAGAAAGCCAAGGAAAAGACCGGTGGTTTTCTGTCCGGTTTGTTCAAAGGTGTGAAACACGCCGCGGATGATATGTCGGAAGACGTGAGGGAATTCGTGGACGAAACGAAGAAGGAAGCTGCCGAGGAGGAAGCCCGTGCACGTGAGTTAGTGGCAGAAAAGTTGAAGGACGTCGACGCAGCGAAAGACAAAGGAGTCGCAGCTGTGAGAGATGCAAAGGACAAAGTCGACGACAAAGTTAGCGAGGCTGTGCAGAAGGTATCCGATGGTGGTAAAGCCGTTGGCGAGAAAGTAGCGGAGAGCGTAAAACAGATTGGAACGGCTGCAGATGCCACTGTTGACCGAGTAGCGGACGATGCAAAAGCAGCGAAAGACAAAGTGGCGGCTGACGTGAAGGATATTAAAGACAAAACTGCTGCGACCGCAAAGGACGCCAAGGAAAAAATTGCTGAGAAGTTGGTTGAGGGCGTTGAAAAGGTGTCGGACGCTGGTAAAACCGTCGCAGATGGGGCAGAAACAGCCAAGGGTAAAGTTGAGGCGGTTGCTCGCGGGATAGCGACTGAGACGAAACAGGTAAAAGATAAAATATCTAAAGAAATCGAGGACGACGCGGAAGCTGTAAAGCAGAAAGTAACAGGGGCGGTAGACGCGGTGGCAGACACCGCTGTGTCTGCCAAGGACAAAGCTAGCAAAGAGGCTAAGAAAGCCAAGGAGAAGGGCAGTGGTTTCCTTTCTGGATTGTTTAAGGGTGCGAAACACGCTGCTGACGAAGTTTCAGACGACGTCAGAGAATTTCTCGAGGAAACTAAACGAGAAGCGTCTGAAGAGAAAGATCGTCTGCACGACGCAGCGGACGCAAAGTTGAAGGATATCGAAGCAGCGAGAGACAAAGCTGCCACAG
Source organism: Frieseomelitta varia (assembly GCF_011392965.1). Lineage (NCBI taxonomy): Eukaryota > Metazoa > Arthropoda > Insecta > Hymenoptera > Apidae > Frieseomelitta > Frieseomelitta varia. The sequence goes on from NW_025110140.1 coordinate 11,895, forward strand.
AGGTTAAAAACGCGAAGCAGAAAGTGGTAGACGCTAAAGACAAAGTCGCTGAAAAAATATCTGAAAGCGTGGAGAAGGTATCGGACGTTGGCGACAAAATCGTCGATGGTGTAAAACACGCCGAAGCGAAAACAGAAGCGACAGCTCGTGAAATATCTGACGGAGCGAAATCCGTGAAAGACAAGGTGGTTTCGGATGTGAAGGGAGCTAAGGATACGGTAGCATCGACCGCAAAGGACGCGAAAGATAAAATTACAGAGAAAGCGTCGCAAGGCGCGCAGAAAGTGTCAGATACCACCAAAACCATCGGGGAGAAAGTCACCGAAGGATTGAAAACAGTCGAAGATAAAACAGCGACCGTTGCTCACGGTATCGCTGACGGCGCGAAAGCAGCAAAGGACAAAGCTGCTAAAGAAATTAAAGAGGACGTTGAAGCAGCGAGGCAAAAGATATCGTCTGGCGTAGACGCAGTGGCAGATGGCGCGGAGGCAGCAAAGGACAAGGCTGCGAAAGAAGCTAAGAAAGCGAAAGAAAAGACCGGCGGTTTCCTTTCTGGTTTGTTCAAGGGTGCGAAACACGCTGCTGACGAAGTTTCAGACGACGTCAGAGAATTTCTCGAGGAAACTAAACGAGAAGCGTCTGAAGAGAAAGATCGTCTGCACGACGCAGCGGACGCAAAGTTGAAGGATATCGAAGCAGCGAAGGACAAAGCTACCACAGAGGTTAAAGACGCGAAGCAGAAAGTGGTAGACGCTAAAGACAAAGTCGCTGAAAAAATGTCTGAAAGCGTGGAGAAGGTATCGGACGTTGGCGCAGCAGTTGGGGACAAAATCGTCGACGGTGTAAAACACGCCGAAGCGAAGACAGAAGCGGCAGCTCGAGAAATATCTGACGGAGCGAAATCCGTGAAAGACAAGGTGGTTTCGGATGTGAAGGGAGCCAAGGATACGGTAGCATCGACCGCAAAGGACGCGAAAGATAAAATTACAGAGAAAGCGTCGCAAGGCGCGCAGAAAGTGTCAGATACCACCAAGACCATTGGGGAGAAAGTCACCGAAGGATTGAAAACAGTCGAAAATAAAACAGCGACCGTTGCTCACGGTATCGCTGACGGCGCGAAGGCAGCAAAGGACAAAGCTGCTAAAGAAATTAAAGAGGACGCTGAAGCAGCGAAGCAAAAGATATCGTCTGGCGTAGACGCAGTGGCAGATGGCGCAGAGGCAGCAAAGGACAAGGCTGCGAAAGAAGCTAAAAAAGCGAAAGAGAAGACCGGCGGTTTCCTTTCTGGTTTGTTCAAGGGTGTGAAACACGCCGCGGATGAAATGACCGAGGACGTGAAGGAATTTGTGGACGAGACGAAGAGAGAAGCTGTCAAGGAAGAAGCTCGCGTTCGCGAAGCAGTAGTGGGAAAATTAAAAGACGTCGACGCAGGGAGAGAGAAGGCGGTCGCAGGTGTGAGAGACGCCAAGGACAAAGTTGCCACTGCTGCAAAGGACACCAAGGACGCGGTCGTTGCCAAAGTATCCGACGCCGCGCAGGAAGTGTCGGACGCGAGTAAAACTGTCGGTGAAAAGGTGGAGGACGAGGTGAGACGAGCCGAGAGAGAAGGCGAGTCTGCAGCTCGAGGACTCGTGGATGGTGCAAAGGAGATAAGGGACAAAGCAGCAGCGGATGCAAAAGATGCCAGAGACAAAACTGCTGCAATTGCAAAGGACGCTAAAGGCAAAATCTCTGAGAAGGTGGCTGACGCTGGTAAAGTTGTTGGAGACACAGTCGCGGACGGAGCAGAGAAAGTCGAGGCAACCGCTCACGCAATAGCGACCGAGGCGAAACAAACGAAAGACAAGGTATCGAAAGAAATTCGGGACGACGCCGAGGCGGCGAAGCGGAAAGTTTCGTCGGGAGCAGCCGCTGTTGTGGACGGTGCTGCTGCAGCGAAAGACAAGGCAGCGAAAGAGGCTAAGAAAGCCAAGGAGAAGGGTAGCGGTTTCCTCACGGGGCTGTTCAAGGGTGCAAAGCAGGCAGCCGATGACGTTACGGGAGACGTCAAGGACTTCCTCGAGGAGGCAAAGAGGGAAGCTTCCGAAGAGAAAGCTCGCGCGCACGAATCAATGGAGAGAAAAATCGAGGACGTGGCTGCAGCGAAAGACAAGGCGGCTGCAGGAATAAAGGACACGAAGGACAAGATAACGAGCGCCGTGAAGGATGCTAAAGTCGCAGCAGGTGAAAAGATGTCTGAAACTGCGCAGAAAGTATCCGATGCCGGTGAAAGAGTAGCTGACGGTGTGAGAAATGTTGACAAACAGGTGGATACTGAAATTCACGACGTAGTTGACAGCGCGAAAGCAGCGAAGGACAAGTTGGTGGCCGATGCGAAAGACGCAAAGGAGAGGATCGGCGAGAAAGTGAGCGAAGGCGCGCAAAAGATGTCAGAAACTGGTAAAACAGTAGGAGAGAAAGTAGCGGATGGGGTGAAAAAGGTTGAAGACGAGGCGAAATCGGCAAAGGGCAAGGTGACAACAGAAGCGGAAGCTGCGAAGCGGAAAGTTTCCTCGGGAGTTGACGCGGCTGCGGAGACCGCAGCGGCAGCAAAGGACAAGGCTGCGAAAGAAGCCAAGAAAACCAAGGAAAAGGCCGGTGGTTTCCTGTCGGGATTGATCAAAACTGTGAAACAGACGGCGGACGAAGTTTCGGACGAGGTGAAAGAATTCGTCGACGAGACAAAGAAGGAAGCTGCCGAAGAGGAAGCTCGTGCTCGCGAAGGAATTGGCAGTAAGGCGAGAGAGATGGACGCGGCGAAGGAACGAGCCGTTGCCGGCGTGGAAGCTGCCAAGGACAAAGTTGTCGCTGATGTAAAAGTTACCGGGGAGAAAATTTCATCTGCCGTAAAAGATACGAAGGACAAGATCGATGAAAGAGTGTCAGAAGCTGGTAAAGCCGTGGACGATAAAATTACCGACGCGGTGAAGAAAACGGATGCAAAAGCAGAGACGGCTGCTCAGAGCGTTGCTGACGAAGCAAAGGCAACAAAGGACAAATTGAAAAAGGAGATTAAAGAAGACGCGTCTGCTGCGAAGCAAACGATCTCGTCCGGAGTGGATATGATCGTGGATGGCGCAGAAGCGGCGAAGGACAGGGCATCGAAGGAGGGTAAAAGAGCCAAGGAGAAGGGCGGCGGTTTCCTTTCCGGCTTGATCAAAAGCGCGAAACACGCGGCGGATGAGATATCCGGCGACGTGAAGGAGTTTGTCGACGAGACGAAGAAGGAAGCCGTGGAGGAGGAGAAGAAGGAGGCTCGTGCCCGAGAGGTAGCGTCTGAAAAATTGAAAGATCTCGACACGGCTGTTGCGAAAGCCGCCAAGGACAAGGTTAAAACCGGCGCGAAAGAAGTTGAAACGACAGTCGGCTCGAAGGTGTCCGAAGGTGTGCAGAAAGTATCGGATGCCGGAAAGTCTGTCAGAGAGAAACTGTCGAGTCAGACGGAGCAGAGATTCGTGATAGACAGCAGCGAGCCGAAAAGCAGCGTAGCTGCGTTTCTGGAAGAGATTAGACGAGACGCAGTGTGGGACAAAGTACCGCTGCAAGACGAGGCCGACGTTCACTCGTACGAAAACGTGGACACGATGTACGTGAGGCAGGGGAAGCCCGAGCCGAAAGCTGCGAAACGCGGGAAAGACGTGAGGTTCGCGACGGAAACGGTTACCTCGTCGGTTCTCGATGTACACGATCCGCTGTTCGGCTTAGGCGCCGAGGCGCAGATCAGACTGTCGGACGTGAGCGGCGGTAACGTGATGCCTGATCGCGATGCCGGCGAATCGACAACCGAGAAAGTATCGTCCCGCATTCCACAGCGAGTTAGTAGTTCGTCGAAAGATCGGTTAGTTAGCTCTAGCGGTTGGTCGGACAGTACGGTTAAGATAGGGGACGTGTTTAGCGAAGTAGAGCACCTCGAGCCTCAGACACGACAGACCGTCACCACAGTCGTAAGAAAGTCTGTGCGGACGGCAGCGACCCCACCACCCAGTCCCGCCGAGTACACTGACAGTAGAATCGAAGGTATCTTGCAATAATTGCGTTATAAATATATTACATACCAGCTGTGTGTAACATGATTAATTAAGTTGACGCTTTTCTATAACTTATGTTTTGGTAGCCATACCAAAATGGCCGAATGACCATTGGCCATTTGCACTCTGTCTCATTCATAATTGAACTCTAACACTCTTCCGATCTCTCTCAGTCACTTATAGCGTACTAATGTTTGGACTTTAGCGATCTTGCGCGAGGCAAGAACGTCGAACGTACTATAAAGTGGAGAATTTGCAATGGCAAATTATCGCAAAATTGAGAGAATAGTGTCCAGATCGCCAGTGTTACGGGCGATGATTAGTTAACTCGTTCGACGCGACCGCACACTTTATAGTATGTATGCCGTATCTAAACGAAAAAGAAATTCGAAACACGTGATCGACCGTAGCAAAAAGACATATGTGAAACAATATGTTTTTTTTTTTTTACGTTATTTCTATTTATTTGCTGTTATTATTTTCAGTTTTGTGCGTTTTTAACTTTTCTTAACATTTCTTTGATGCATGTTTCCAGGTTTTTTACGCTACTTTTTCTTCTTTTTTAACATTCACAATAATACCTGCCCAAACGATTTTATTATCCGTCGATAATGAGATTACCGGTCCGAAGCAAGAGAGAAAAAAAAGAAAAAAAAAAGAAAAAGAAATTACCTCACTTCTGTTCATTTCTTGATTATTATAGCATAACGTAATAGACGTCATACTTTGTATATTTATGATATAGTAATGTATCTCATTGAATTAACAGGAGACCACAACTAGCGAAGCATGAACCGAGGTATGCCATGCAGGGAAAAACCATCATTTCATCTAATCTTTGTCAAATCATTTGCTTTCAATGTTTAACCCGTCATTTCTCGTGTCTTCTCACGTCGAGTTCAACTGCTTTTCCAGATGTTACCGAGGAGGCGGCGAGACGGGCGCAGAGCCTGGCCGATCAGGCGCAATCGGCGACGAAATCAGGTAACGTATGGCCAAACGAAAGTATGAATAATTTCACGAACACAGATCGCAGGCCCAAGATCAATAAACGTTAGCAGATTTTTTCTATTTTTTGGTGCCCTCGTTTATATTTAGCTTTATCTTACATAGTTAGCACCTGCCGACGCTTTCACACTAATAACTGTGCGCACGTTTCTTACTAAATAGATACCTCTTTGCCTCATAAATAGAGAGTGAAAATCGTCGAGTTAAAAAAAGAAAAAAAAAAAATGGTAAAAATTCTCGTTGTTCTTGTACAGTTTTAACAATTTTCGATACTTGGGACGCCTCCGATCTACCTCTTTTCTTTCTGTATTAGTACTGTCGAAGAAATAAACGTATAGCTGCGACAACTACGTAGACATAGAGGATTTTTCTTTTATTTTACTTGTAGCTGGTAAGTGAAGTATACCACCGGTCGTTTCGCACCAACGTTTCAATTTTTTCTTCACTGCTACAGGAAACAGTCGCTTTCGATTCGAGTTTGCGAGAAGTTCACGCTTCTTTAAACTTAAACGTCCTGCCACGAAAAGAAAAAGAGAAAAAAAGAAAAAAAAAGAAGAAGAAGAAGAAAAAAAGTAAACTAGTTCGTTTAGATAGAACGAAACTTGGATCATTTTGAAACGCGCGCGTTTGCAGGGTACGTTTTAGTAAGATTCAGGCGCCACGACTAGACACCATTCAATGAGTGTTATTTTTCTTTTTTTTCTAAACATACTAATCCTGTTGCAGTATTGATACTAACTAAAATAACAAACTTATATATATATATATATATATATTATATATATATATGTAGATGTGTGCTGCACACACACACACACACACACAGGCATATGATAACGCGATGATATGCATGCGTGTGTGAGCACACGAGTTCCGTGTGTATGCGCATACACACACAGGTACGTTTCTTTATTTTTTTTTTTTTTTTTTTCTTCTGATTGTGAGAACACGCTGATATCTTTTCAGTCCGAGCTGTCGCGCAGCTGGGCTAGACTTGAAAATTCTTAGTGTGTATCAATGTGCTTTATGTCCTTGTTCCTGTTCTTGTCCATGTCCTTTTGGATGGGTCAGGGCATGATTCGGCTGAGATTGATGGGACTGTAGAGAGGCATGCTACTTCTGCTCCAACAAAGCAACCTGTTCCCGCCCCGCGACACTCTACCAGGTCGTCCGTCAAAACAGACTTTCATCTAGACTTCGGCGATACCACCTCGTGCACGCAAGCGTACAGTCCCAAGCGTAAGACGAAAGAGCAATCGAAGCAAGAGCTTCGGCATGACCGTTCCCCGGAAACGAGCGCTGCGAAAAGTAAAATACCGGTGAAGGTAAAGAAATCCGTAGAGAACGAAACAACAACAACGACGACGACGACGACGAACGAGACCGAGCTACGTAAACCTACGAGTTTCACGTCGAACGACTCGCAGATACCAGACGTAACGACAGACATACCGTTAGCGGAACGAACCACCGACAGCGAGAAACTGCTCCAAGACCTGTCGGAGAGATCGCTCGAAATCGGCGAGAAAGAGTCGCGGCAACCGGAAGAGGACAAGGAGAAGAGCGATTATTCGGCGAAGACCGAAGAATTGTCGAACGAAACGGAAACGATCGAACCACCAACGACCACCACCGGGATCATAAAGAGAGTAGAGATTACTGCGACGACTGTCACGGTGGCGAAGGAGGACTCGTCTTCCAGACCTCGGACTAAATTCGTCACGAGTGAGAGCGAAACAACGAGCAGGGACGAAACGTCGAGGATGACGACGGTGAGAACGACGACGAAAGCTGTACGCGAGAGTACCGACACGGAACAAACCGGACGAACGATACGAACGATCACGACGACGTCGGTTAGCGGCGATTACGGAGACGTGCCGGTGCCGATTTTAAAAGGTCGCGGCGGTCTGGCAACGACGTACGACGTGGTGGCCGACCAACAATCGTCGACGAAATCGGCAAAGAACGCTGCTGGCGAGACGTCCGAGACCGCGTGGGCCCACGGCAGCGTGACGACGACGGATCGTCGTTCGTTCCAGAACGACGAGAAGTTAGTAGGGCAATGGGGGGAGGGCCAGCGCTCGCAAGACACGTCGCCCGGTTCCGGTAACGGCGACATTTACGCTAAAAACGATAGCTCACGGCACGATTTAAACAGCGACACTGAGAGTGACGGTTCACCACGATCGAGGAGAAGATCGCCGAGCAAGAGGTGTACATTGGACAGTTCCAGCGGGTCTGATGTAGCACTGCACGAAGGTGCGGAGCTGTCCCCGTTGGAGGACGACCAAGGTACCGCACTCACAGCTAACCTTCTAAGTAAGCAATGTACATATCCCGCTAACCGAGTTATAACCCCTTCAGAGACAGTCAGATCCGAGAACTTTGTGAACTTTGTGTTCGGTGTCTCTGTATGCTTTTCTTCTTTTTTTTTTTTTTTTTTT
>NW_025110140.1:21160-26931 GCF_011392965.1 Frieseomelitta varia
TTTTTTTTTTTTTTGGCAACGGATAAAGTTGCGATCGGCTGCTTCTGGGACTAGCATACTTTTCACATCGATGTTCATTCATGGTGTAAACATGCGTGTAAAAAGAAATATCGTATTTGTTTTACTCGCGGAGAAAGAGAGAAAGAGAGAGAGAAAGAAAAGATCAAAAAGTATTTAAATGTTCTCTTTGTTTGAACGTTTGTGATAAATTCTTGTCCGATTTTTCGTTAAATCTAATCAATTCGAGTCCAGCTAAATTTGTAAAACATTTTCAGTAAAAATATGATATTGCTTTTAAATCGAGTCAGTCCGACATCTTTTAAACGAAACACGAAGTAACGATGGTAACGTACACAGGTTCATTGTTAAATGTTCAAAATTTCCCAACATATTGTGAACTACAAAAAAAAGTCGCATTAATCGGGTGATCTCCTTTCAACTCATTGGCTACATCGTGCCTCATACGTGAGACAATCCTAATGACTAAAAAGTTCAGTGGCAAAAAAAAAAAAAAAAAAGAAAAAAAGAACAACTCGTTGTTCTCTGGCTTTGACAGAATCATCCAACGAAAGCTTTTACATTTGGGATTACAGTTTTAACTCATTGGCTCTGAATCTACAACAATTAATCCCAGAGAGGGAATTGTCTAATTGTCGTGAATAACAAGGGGTATCTTCAGCTTTCGAATCATCGGATATTTAAAAGATGTACGAAAAAAATATCCTTGTGTCACGCGTGTGACTCGATCAATCGCTGTTTCTCTCATACTAATCACGGCGTGGGTTCGGGAAAATTCGACCGAATCAATTTAAATGAAATGCAAATCGGATAGAAAACTCACGATGAGGACGTGAAATGTTTAAGCGAGGGGAACAGAGAGTTCGGTACAGTCAGTTTGTTCGAGCACACGGCGAGGTACAATCGGGGGAACACCTAGGACGAAGACTTCCGGTAGAACGGGCTGCGCATGTTGGATGAGCGTAACTGCCGCCATATTGGTGGTCCTACTAGCGATAATTCTTGTCTTGGAGCCACGAATGTTTCAACGTGCCATCTACACCCTCTCTAACAATGTCCCGAGGCAAACTGGGTACGACTTGCCCTTCATTTTATTTATTTCTACCGCGCGACGTACACTTGAACTCGGAACGATTTGAAAAATTACAAGAGAATCCCATGCCCAAAATTTCTAGATATACAATTGGCTCGGAGGAATTGGTGCCTTCGCTCGCCAATATTTCAAACATGGTTTTAAACGATGTAAATACTCGAGCTATATCGAGGTGATGATTGTAAATATATTTTTAAAGTATGCACAGTCCCAGAGATATTACTCGATATACGACGAAGTAAATAAGTACAGACACGCAATTTTACTGCCAATTTTAGACAGAAATACCATCGACACTTGGATAATTGCGTTAACTACAAGATCAACCGTGAAAATGAAAATTTCCTTGCCACGTGATCGCGTGATAGGTACTATATACTCGTAAAAATATTTACGAGCACGCGTAAGGTGAAATGGAGAAGCGGACTTGCAAAATGATACGCAACGCAAGCTTTCTTTTTCTGACATGTCCGATCGATCCTCCCAATATATATAATCGAATGTGCCTGCATGGTATTTAAAAAAAAATATAATCGACACTTCGCATGATACTTTGTCGCATTTCCCCAGTCTTTGAGTTTGTCACCTGCAGCATTCTGCAAGGCAATAATTCCACTCTTTCTGTTTTTTTTTTTTTTCTTCTCTCTCCCCTCTCCCTCCCACGTAATATAGCGTTTTCTGTGTAGCCTGATGCACGTGCCCAAGAAAGAAAACTTGGAACTCGATAGAGCTCGAAATTCTCACATTGATTTCATGCGTCCTATAGTTCTTCTCTCACTATTTGCCCTTTCTAGCTCTTCTGACAATAAGCAACTCAAGATAAAGCTAAAGTGTAGAGGGACCAGCAAATCGTAATTTTGTTTAGTCACGTTAGGATTGTTAGGCGAATCGTCATGTAAGTAGCCTTTATTTATGTACACGTGCGTCTGAACACGAACAAGCCATTCCACACCATCAACCTAAAATCGACTCGACAGATTCGAGCAGATCCGATGAAACGGAATTCTTCCCACCGCTTTTCGGAAGGGTGCTACATTCACGCTACCCTTCCCGGTTCGAGATGCAGCTTGTCAATGCGGAATGTACATCTTTCTTTTAGAGCTAGATTCTCTGAAAACGCTCCGACCTTTAGAGTTTGCAGAAACTATGTGTTGTTCGCTCGTGGGCTGAACGACCGCACATGAGATCGTGTTCGTTCGTCAAATGCACTTCGGAAATTGTGACTCCGTGCAAGTTTTACACGACGCACCTGCGACGATCCGTGACTTTCCTTCCGATCCGAGCTTGACGTTTCACAATTTCACAACGATTCTTTTCTACGAATTTAGTAATTAAATTTAAAGAAAAAAAAAGTTACAGAAATTTGTTACAACAGCTAATTAAAAGCAACGAGAGAATATTTATTTTTTTCTTTTAGAGTTTTTCAAATCTTTTATCGTGGTCACGAAATTGAAAATAACATTTGAATTGAAAATTTCTGGCCGTTTATCGTGGAAGGAGTGGGAAATGTTCGGAAGAAAAGTGCCGGAGGGACGCGAAGAGCACATGAGAATGCACAATAAACGTTGATACAATAAGCTGATACATCCGAAAATACCTTCAATAACTAATTACTTGCATACTTGACCGTTCGTCTAACAACACTAACTGATAGTAGTTAGTACGCGCCCCTTTAAACTTGTTGCCACTATATACAGGGTGTTTCAAAGAACTACGGTCAAAACCAGAGAGCGTTTTCCTTGGTCGAAGATTGTAAGTACGACACACTGTTTTCTACGATGATAAAAGCTCGAACTGTCGACGAGTGTATATAATTTGCCAATCATTCCTTTCTACTCTAGTCGTTTTGGAATTTGGAACATACTTTTTTCTTTTTTTTTTTTTATATCGTTTCTTGTCCCTACAGTAAGACCTTTATTTGATCAATTCTTACTTACGAGAAATGAACGAGTAATGTGTAATATGATTTTCGTCTAAAAATTTGTCCAACAGTTAGCGTGTGTTTTGACGTAGCGTTCCTTTTTTGTATCTCTTAGTTTTTCGTGACGATTGAATTAGTGTTCCTCTTTTCTTACGTAGAGTACTCGATAGATCCGGTTTTTTCATTTAGATTTCTTTGCGAACTTACTTTCGTTCTCCACCGATGAAATCCCTCTTTCAGTTTTCACCGTAGTGAATACTCCCCCGTTGTATCGAGAAATTTCAGTACTTATACATATATATATATATATATCTCTTATGACTAACTGCTAAACTGCTTTATTATTCAGTAGTTTTTATCAGCGCTTCACACGAGCTCGCTGCGTGCAGCACAGTCCTCCTTACAAGGGAGGCTCTCTTTAGACTTTGCTTTATTAGTAAATCTCCAAAGGACTCTGGAGTAATTGAATCGAAGTGCTTCGTATCTGTTTCCATCTCTTTGTCAAATATAGATCTTGGCGTCGTACGTGCAACGCTTTAGAAAATATTCTACCGAATAGAATAAACTGCCTATTCCAGAAGGAATTATCATTTGTCAATTTGTTCGTGTAACAAAGTTTTATGTTTAATGGGTAATAAATTTTGCACTCGGTTCACTTTGTCGATTTTATATTTCGTCCAACGTCGATGCATGACGCAGTTCACCTCCCTTCCGTTACTCTCAGAGTGCAGTGATTTTTCGCTAGTAGAAGAGTCTAAAGAGTCGGGACCTCTCTTGTGAGAAATATTTCTAAACGTGCCTACTCGAGCCGATACTCGATGATTACGAAAAAAGTCGATCGGTATAGATTCTCGAGCGCTGCTGTTAGTGCATAGCGTACTTGCGCTCGACTGAAGATAAAATCAAAAATCCAAAAGAGAAGGAAAATTTGAGATCGAGAGAGAGAGAGAGAGAGAAAGAGAGAGAGAGAGAGATGGCATGCGTAAAAGATTCACGATCGAGCGCATAGGGAGCCGAATATTATATTTCTGCCACACTTGTACTATTCGCTTCCTGTGACAGGCAAGTTGTTGAACACGAATTCGTTAGAGATGAAACGCTTAGAAAAATATTTATAACGGAATCGTTATAAATAGTACACGATACGACAACAGTTCACGTGAAAACGTAAGAAAAGCGGTTGCATAGTTTTGGCTGGATTGAGTGAAAATGCGTATTATATATTATATATATATATTATGTATCGTCAAATGTATAGCGATGTTGTTACTTTTTTTATATGTGTCTAGTATTATCCCTTGTTTTGGGCATGATGTAATATTGAGAGATATACGATTGGTACTTGTATCTATGTGAACCGCTAAAATAGTATGATCATGTATGCCCCCGCACGCAGGAACACGTCCTCTCATAAATTCTCATTTGTTACGCAGAATCTGACTTTTTGCAACTTAGCGAGCCATACTACATGGACATGACGACGCATCTTCCCGAGAGTCAGCAAAGGTATTTATTCTAGAGCAAAATTCATTCGCAAGCTTTCGCTCCGTGAAAGACACGGTGTTATTATCTTTTCAAACGGAAAGAATTTTTCAAGTTCAAGAATTTCTGAAATGAAACAACTTAATTTTGCAACAGGAACTTCTCTTTACCTTGGTGAATTTGAAAGATTCTAACCAGATTGTCGCACGGCGTGTAATTACTTTTTCATTTTCATATTCTCGATCGTTGCGTTGATTAACGATGGTAAAAATTTACTTCTCTTGCAGAATAACCAGAACCGTAGAAGTGATTACAACGACCACCGTGACCACAAGTCGAGACGAGTTGCGAGACGTGTGCAAGTTCGTCGATAAAAGGCAAGAGCAGTGAAGCATCAGGGGTCTCATGGGCGATAGGAGTAGGAAGAGAAGGGAATTCTTCGTCGTCTGCTAATCGTGCATTGCGGAACGAGAGCAAAGGAACAATTGAATGAAAGCAAAACAAAAAACAAAAAAAAAGAAAAAGAAAAAAAGAAAAAAAACGCCAAATTCTCTAGCGCTAGTCGAAGAAAAGCACCTGGCTCCCGTCTGGTTTCGACGTGTCCTCGAGCGTCGAACGAGACGATCCTCCGAACAATAAAGTAAAACGAATGAAAACATAGATCAAAAAGTAACGAATACCTGTCGACATAGATGCTCTTCTATATCAAATATAATATAGCGGATTATCCTATCGGTGCTTCGTGAAAACGTATAAAGAAAAAAAGAAAAAAAAGAAAAAGAAATATATATATATAAATATATATATATATATATATATGCACGACAATTTACTATCACACTCATGGCCTACGCTTCGGATTTGCTTGCCATTCGGTTGCATTGAGTTGCCTTAAATATGTTTTACGTTGAATCTTGCGATTAAATGATGTACGTCGTCGCTAGTCCGACTAGCTGATTTCGCTAGTCTTCACTAAGCCAACCCGTCCATGTACAACGCCTTTCTCGTGTTGTTTAAAACGAAAACGAAAGGGGAGACAGGAGGAAAAAACTAACGAAAAAAAAAAAAAAGGAAAAAAAAAGAGTAAACGCTTACAGGAACAATGTGGACAAAAGAAAGAAAAACCATAGGGAAATGAGTCATGAAAAGTGAAAAATATTCGTCTGAACGTACAGACTCGAGAAAACATTGCGGCGATATATATTTGTAGACATTTTTGAAAGGTGGAGAGGATACGCGAGATGTAATCGACAAAAA